>NC_091745.1:59880627-60180627 GCF_043380555.1 Nothobranchius furzeri | reverse complement strand
ATTAAATTGGATATCTAACACGGTATGAATGTAACAAAGATATTTTAGTAATTAGTTGGCACATGTTAGTGCTAGCTACAACTTGCTACAGCAGGGTTGTTTGACAGTTGTAATTCTACTTTCAACCAGTAGGGTGAAGCAGCAGGAAACTGCTCTGTTTCTTTAAACAAATGAGGACATCCTAGAGACCAGGATGCTAGATTTTCACCAACATGTTTCTACTCCAGACCTCTGATTTAACTTTTTCTATATCGGGTGACATCAGATAGAAATGTTTAGTGTTTTAATCCCCATTCTGTAGCAAACCTTTTGTGGTGCTGAGTTCAGTGGTTTTAATGTTGAGATAAAGCTTTAAACTCAACACACACACACACACACATCTTGTTTTTCGTATTGCTTCTTTAACTGCTGCTAAGATGTCGCCCGACCAGACAAGATCTCTGGAGCCGACATCAACTCCATCTGCCAGGAGGTGAATTCAAACTTCCATCGTTTCTTTATTTAGAATTTTCTCTTAATCTTTTAACTTAAAGTCGTTTGTTTCTCCTCTGACTCAGGCTGGCATGTTAGCGGTGCGTGAGAATAGATACATCGTCCTCGCCAAAGACTTTGAAAAAGCCTACAAGACCGTCATCAAGAAGGACGAGCAGGAGCATGAGTTCTACAAGTAGAGAGAAACCAGCCACACGTTACATCTCTGATTGATTTCCGTCTATCTGCAGTGTGTCTTTGTGGATCTATGACCTGCATTGATTTTTGGACTAAATTTACTCTCTGCAGCAGCTGAAGTCAGGTTATCCTCAGTCTCAATGTGACTCTCCACCACAATAGAGAATTATTTGATACCAGCGCTCTGCTGGTTCTTATTAACATCTGGCCCTGACTGTAGCTAGAAACATTTATATCTGTATGTTCTCATTTCACTGATCCATCAAAAAGATCCATTAAATGTGTTTTCCACAAAATAAACAGTTGTGATTGTTTTTAGCTGCTTGGAGTGTTTCTGTAACAGTAAAACATCTTCATAAGACACACGATGTTCCCAATAAACCCTGAATTCTCCTTTATTCAGTTTCACAGGTTAATGAGCTCATTTTACTCTGCTGTTTGGTTTTAATCAAGCAGAATACAGTAAATTTAAACGGACTGAATTTGCAGAAACTTTACTTCTGAGCATCTTTAAAGATGTGGAACACTGAAAAAAAAATTTTTTTAATCATATTTCTGATTCCAATTGGTCACTTTGAGATTTTCATGAAAGCTGGACATGAAACTCGTCTCCTACACCTATCTCCTGCATTAGCTTCTGATAGAAAATAGACAGAGAAACTTGAGGTTTTCAAAAGCCCAACAGGTCCACATCACACTGTCACTTAACATTTATTGACTCACCTATCTTGACTCACATTGGGGTAGGTTGTTGGTTTAGCGTCCAGGTAACTGCAGAGAACGTCTCAGTAGAAGCTAACAATTAGCGTTAGCAACTCCACCACACCACAGAACTCCTCCAGGCTTGTGTTATTTGTGGAGATAAAACATTTACGGTGCCTGTCATTGGTAGAGTCGCGTTGCTGACCATTCAGAGAGATGTCCAAATGACTCCAAAACAGCTCAGCTGTGATGTGGCTCACCTCTAGTCCCTGGAAATGGTGCACTGGTTTTTTTGGCCCCTGAGAACGACTTAAAGGCATTCAGTTCTAGAAACCATTGAAAATGTATTGATTAAATTAATGATCCACATCTTTAAGTCATTTCTATGTTAAAGGGATACTATGCAACTTTTTAATATTTTTAAATAATTTTCTTGAGCCAGTATGTTCTAAAATGACACTTTAAAGTGTTAATGAAATGTCACTCTGTGGCCAGAATACTACACTTGCAACCTAAGAGTGGAGCTGGTATCGGCTCTCCCGTAAAAACTAATGAAGAACGAGTAGACATTTCAACTGTTAGATTAAGGTGTTTGAAAAGATGAACGCACAGCAAAAAGATCAGATTCACTTTTGGTTTCCCTAACGGACACTAGGGGTGCTTTTTAATTAATTGACACATTTAATCTGATGACTAGAGATGTACTCTAATTTGGGAACAGCCTCAGCCTATTAAAGTGAAGACATAGGATAGCCTAGAATTCCAAATGACGCTTCTGGGGACCCATGGTCCAGTAGTAGATGGGCGTGACTTAGACTCTAGACATAGTACTGCCCATTTTTCTCTTTTTGCATAAATGCCCCAAAATAGGAGGTTCTCACCACCACCATTTTGGCTGTGTTTCACATCTCTCATTGCACAGAATTTCCCTCCACTCAACCAGCAAAATAAAGAACAGAAATATAGTTTGGCTTACTGATATCTTGCTTACTTGCTACCTGTTAATCAAATTGAATTATTCAGAGTTTCAAGCATTTAATTACAGAAAAGTTACAAAAAAAATCAGAGTTGTTAAGACTGTAAACAAGATCTATTAAACCTAAAATGTTTTTTTTTAACCAGGCTGTAAACATGTTTATTTCTGCCGTGAAATTGGCCTTTTTAACATAGGAGTCAATTAGAATTTGCTCACTTCTGGTGCCAGCCCCATGCGGACAAGAGGAGAACTGCAAGTTTTGGCACTTTCTTGTTGGGAGCTTTTTTGGATTCGTGGGGTGCTCCTTTGCTAGAGACGCAAAATGCCACCCTTTTTAAAATGTATGCACCTCTGTGGCCATTGACTGCACACAGGGAGCACTACAGACCTGCCCAAACAAAATGGTCTCTTGCTAAACTGTAGAGGTTTTAAATTGGTAATATGGTGTTCGAACACATTTCCATGACTTCTGTTTAGCAAGAGTTGTTTAAAACACCAGAAAGTAGAGTCTAATTAGTTCTGAGGATGTTTTCTGGTCCCCAAGAGACCCCACCCACTGCAAGTAACATCACCTGTAGGTAGGGTCCTGACAAATAACTGATAGTGATAGAACTACAAAGTGGCGGAGCCCCGGGGGCGGATAAGATTCGTCCTGGGTATCTCAAGGCTATGGATGTTGTAGGGCTGTCATGGTTGACACGTCTCTGCAACATTGTGTGGTCATCGGGGACAGTTCCTGTGGATTGGCAGACCGGGGTGGTGGTCCCCATCTTTAAGAAGGGTTACCTGAGGGTGTGTTCCAACTATAGGGGGATCACACTCCTCAGCCTCCCTGGAAAGGTCTACTCCAAGGTACTGGAGAGGAGGGTCCGATCGATAGTTGAATCTCAGATTGAGGAGGAGCAATGTGGATTTAGTTCTGGCCGTGGAGCTGTGGACCAGCTCTATACCCTTGCAAGGGTGATGGAGGGGGCATGGGAGTTTGCACAACCAATCCACATGTGTTTTGTGGATTTGGAGAAGGCTTATGACCGTGTCCCCAGGGGCACCCTGTGGGGGAAGCTCCAGGAGTATGGAGTGGGTGGCTTTCTGTTAAGGGCCATTCAGTCCCTTTACCAGAGGAGCGTGAGTTTGGTCTGCATAGTCGGTAGTAAGTCGGACCTGTTCCCGGTGAGGGTTGGACTCCGCCAGGGCTGCCCTTTGTCACCGGTTCTGCTCATTACCTTTATGGACAGAATTTCTAGATGCAGCCGTGGTGTGGAGTGTGTCGAGTTTGGTGGCAGGAGAATCTCGTCTCTGCTTTTTGCGGATGATGTGGTCCTCCTAGCTTCATCCAGCTCTGACCTTCAGATCTTGCTGGGTAGGTTCGCGGCCGAGTGTGAAGCAGCTGGGATGAGGATCAGCACCTCCAAATCTGAGATCATGGTTCTCGACCAGAAAAGGGTGGCCTGCCAATTCTGGGTCGGGAGAGAGGTCCTACCTCAAGTGGAGGAGTTTAAGTATGTCGGGGTCTTGTTCACGAGTGAGGGTAGGAGGGATCGGGAGATCGACAGGCGAATTGCTTCGGTGTCTGCAGTGATGCGGACGCTGAGCCGATCTGTCGTGGTGAAGAGGGAGCTGAGCCAGAAAGCCAGGCTCTCGATTTACCGGTAAATCTACGTCCCAATCCTCACCTATGGTCATGAGCTTTGGGTAATGACCGAAAGAACAAGATCGCGGATACAAGCGGCCGAAATGAGTTTCCTCCGTAGGGTGGCCGGGCTCAGCCTTAGAGATAGGGTGAGGAGCTTGGACATTCGGGAGGGACTCGGAGTAGAACCGCTGCTCCTCCGGATCGAAAGGAGTCAGTTGAGGTGGTTTGGGCATCTGGTCAGGATGCCTCCTGGACACCTCCCTGGGGAGGTGTTTCGGGCATGTCCTGCCAGCAGGAGGCCCCCGGGTCGACCCAGGACACGTTGGAGAGGTTACATCTCCAATCTGGTCCGGGAACGCCTTGGGGTCCTGCCGGAGTAGCTGGTGGAGGTGGCCGGGGAGAGGACAGTCTGGAGCTCCCTAGTTGGGATGCTGCCCCCGCGACCCGGACCCGGATAAGCGGAGGAAGACGACAACGTCATTAGTCACTTGTCCAGTTTCTACAGAAAAGTAGTAGATCAGGTTTAAAAGAAGAAGGAAGCGTTTCACCACCAGGAAACTATCTTTTCCTCACTTCTCATTAAAGCTGCTGGTTTTGATTGTTCCACTCTCACCTGAATAATTAGCATCCTATGCATACTTTCATTGCCACCTGCAGATCTTTGAAGGTAACAAAGTAGAACTCAGCAAAACTCAACAGAGAGCCTTTAAATCACATTTCCACTCAGAGTTTAAAAACTTTGGTTTTCTTTAATGAACAGCTATGCACTGATTCTGAGCTCTGCAGAATCAGATCTGTCACTTTGAGCTCTTTAATGTCGGTTACATAACGAAGGCTGTGGAGATACTGGCCTGAAAGCAGCTGTTACAGTAACTCAGATGAAACATGCTCATGTCTGAGCCTCTAATGGCTTCCTGCAGCTTGCTGGGGGTAAAAGGAGATTAAAAAGTCAAAAGAAAAACATTTAATTGGAGCTAAAGCATCATCGTTCAGACAGACTTGAAGCTTTTCTTTATTTAGGTTAGGAAGCATTTCATTTCTCAGGGACTGGCTTTGAAATAAGAGTCTATTACACTCCACATTAGAAAACCAAAAGAACCAAAGATGTATCCAAAAACCTGTAAGAACCGAAAAGGGAAGAACCAAGTCCAGCTGTTCTGCTGCTGTGTTTGGGACCATGGTTCAGGTTCATGACCCTGTTTGGTCCAAGCTCCAGCTGTCAGACAGATGCTCTCATACTAGACTCTCCCATAGGAGTTCCTGGAGAGAGTCCTGTAGTTGCAGAACCAGCCCAAACCATCAGCCCTCCCCCACCGTGCTGACTGTTCTAAGATATTAAACAGATGGGTAGTGCAGCTCATGCAAATAATCACACACTTTCATTTATGTAGAGAAATAAATTAGGTATTTTTCTATCTGTGGATAAAAGAAATGAAAACTTTTTCATGCATGTTGATATTTTAAGGATTTTGTCCATTAAATGTTTCTTCATTAAAGTTGGAAAATGTTTATTCCTAACAGAAATTTATTTAAGAACAAAAATCATCTACTTCCAAAACTTCATTAAGCAGATTTCACTTTTTAAAGTAAAGATAACCCACAGATAAAATTGATTGTAGATATTGATTTAGTTTTTATGGTTTGATTTGTGGTGATATTTAAAAGGAGATGGGTTCTGTGGAGGGCCATACCTGACACAATAAAACAATAAAATAGGACTGGGCAAGTTATTATCACATTATTGCATCAATTAATGCTGACAAAAATGTCATTGCGAATTAATGCTTTCTTTTTTATTTTGTAAAATGTAAATTGAGTGTTTGAACTTATAGCAACAATGTAAAAGCTACGTGAATAAACAAGTGTCAACACCTGGAAGAATTATTTGTAGCTTTTGTTCTTCATAAAGTACTGTCTCTTTTTTTTTTCTTGGATTGTTTGAAGCTTTGAACATATATAAGAACCAGCCACTAAGTGGCGCATATTTTTGGTCCAATTTAGGCCCAATCTCAATACTCGCACTGCGCCTTGCGGTCTTCTGCAAAGTGCACTTGGAGAAAGTGTGCACTAGGGTTCGAGTACGTAGTACACAAGTGTGCAAATAATAACAGAATTGAGACAGGGAGCATTGAGATCGCAACGCATGCCGGGATGCTGATCGCTGTGAAACTTTTCTCAAAAACCTTTATTAAAAACTTTCAAACAAATAATAAAGCAATTGTTTGAAATAAATTTTACTTCATTGCTGCTTTGTCTAAAACATTCAGAGCATCAAATAATCATCCTAAAATGAACTAATTTCATTAGAAAATACATATGTTCAGAAAAGGAACTTGAGCCATTTCTCCCGCAGCAATGACTTGTGGGTAATACCCTCGCCCGAGGTCCGCATCGCTGTGGACTTGGGTGAAGTGCAGATTAAGGGTGCAATGCGTGATCAACTTCCGCACTTGAGAATCAGGACACCCTACACACTCGCACCCATTGTTGGGAATGTGCAATTGAAGGGCGCAAGGGTGCAAGTGCGAGTATTGGAATTGGGCCTTAAATGGTTAGTGTCCTGTATCAAATTTGTGTCTTTATCCTCTTGGGCACTTCAGGGTTCCATATTTCAATTTGAATTTTCACACAAGGCAAACAAAGCATTGTACACTACATACTGAGAGAACAAAATCAAAAGGCATAAAATATAATTTCATGTGGGCACTTCTGTGGTTCTGTACCTTTAAGCCTAGTTATGCTTCTGCATTACGCCATTATCTGTCTTGCAAGGGCTCTCCAGTAGGCTCGCAAGGACGGACGAAGTCAAGCCCACTTTTCTAAACATCCGTCAAATGAGACAGAGAATGCAAGCTTGTGATTGGTCAGGTCGCCGCTTTCATCAACTGCACCGCCATTGCGCTCTAAAAAAATAAAATAAAGAGAGCCGAAGATATTTACGGCAGACATGAAGCAGCTTGAAGAATACTACCTTGTGGAAAAATTCAAAAAAAAAAGGAAAAAAAGAAAGTTTTCTCCACCCGTGACTGGAAAAGTAAAAAAAAAAAATAAAACAAAAAAAAAAACATTTTGCAGCAAGCATTTGCAGAGCGCTGTGCCCTCTGTTGTCCTGGCGGGAATTGCTTTGCAACACTCAGGAGACGGAAAAGTCCGAGAGCAAAACGTCTCTGTCCCTGTGTGTGAGTCTCTTCCTTGATGCAGAAGCATAAACTAGGCTTTAGGCGAGGCTAAGGTTTCTCGAAAATATGATTGTGGATTATTTGGGCACTGTGAGGGTTCCAAAGATGTAAACAGTGTGATGTGGTGGGTACTCTGGAGGTTCCGTACCTTTACACAGGGTAAAGCAAAGCCTCCCCTCCCCCTCTATGATTGTGGATGATATGATGTGGGCACTTTCAGGGTTCCATATATTACCTGTAAACAGCATCAGTGTATCCACCTGTGGTGGTTCAGGATGTTGGCACTGCGGAGGTTCCGTACCTTTAAACGGGGCAGAGCCAGAGCCAGTGTCTCCCCCAGGCGGCGGCGGTGGGTGGTGTGGGAGTCCGAAAGAAGGGGAGGGGGAACATCCGTGTGGCTCATTTCATCTGCGTCCGCACGGCAGCAACTTCACAAACATGTCGGAAACACGGTGAAGCGGCTGTGGGGAGCACCGACGACCGACCCACACTTTACGCGGTCTTCCACCGATTTCGTTAGGTAAGATACGATTATAATATGTACATTTCTGAGCCCTCTATTGTGTTCCGAAGCGCTAGCAAGCTAGTGAGCTAACCGACCCAAGGAGCGGGTTAGCTCGGTTCCGTTCGCTTCCCCTCACATCTGTTTGTGAAGGATGAACTCCTGCTTTCTTCTGGGTTTCTAGATTAAAAAGCAGGATTGTGTTTGTATTTGAGAGAGCACTGTTGGATCTCAAAGCGGGACCTGTAACGAAAACACGGCCACGTTGTTGAATACATTTTTGTTTTGCTGTTGGATGATTTTATCAGAGGAAAAAATCGACATGTTTAGTTTTGGGGTCAGTTAGTGAAGCAACTCGGGTTAGTTTCGCCTCTAGACTGATTTCCACCCACATTTCTTGTTCGGGACCTGAAATGTTTGCGCAACTGAAGTTTTTTCTTCTTCCCAGAACGGAACAAGGAAAAGTTTAACAAGAGTTTAACACGAACTGCAAACCGGGATTAACAATAGCTCGGTGCCGTGAGAGGCTCGTTTAAAGATGGATCAGTTTCTTTGAGCTGGTTTTGAGATTTCAGCTGAAACTGATTTCTGATCGGAACAGGAAAGGCCCCGCTGCTGGGCCTCCACTTCCCCAGAACTCTCATTAACGAGCGGAGCCACAGCTCGGTCCTGCCTGGTTCTGGTTCTGACTCACAGCTGATGGATCTGTTTGCCCTGTTGGATCACAGAAAATGTACAGCTGTTGAAGAAAACAAACATCAGCTGTGGCATTTGGCTTTTTGCTCTGAAGCTTTTGTTCTGGATCAGTGTGGCTGAAACGGGTCAGGTTCAAAATGAAATGGTAAACCAAGTATGTGTCAATAAGTTTTTTTTTTTACATAGTTAAATGTTTTAATGCGATATTAAAACATTTAAACGAGTCTCTGAAGAAAAACCAGTTTAACACAACTCACTAAACAGAAAAGCTTTAAAATAATCTAAACTAAAAACGTGTATATAGAGAAGTCATGGATAATAAAAATTAATCGAGTTAAAGAAGCCAAATAAACCTGTCTTTGTGTTTTTAAGACTTAATTAGTTGTGTTAATGTGCAAAAAGTAAGTTTATAATTTGATGCTCTACAATGACCTTTTTTAATTATTAAATTTCCTAAAAGAGGAGTTTTTTCTTTAAACAGCGTCTCTGGTACTGGTACCATTTAACATTTACACCAGACCGTCTCTAACCAGTACTTCCTAGTAGGGCTGGGCGATGTGGCCTAAAGTCAATATCACAATATGTTGAGGATTTCACCTCGATAACGATAAATGGACGATAACTACAAGTATGCGCAGAAACAAAAGTTGTCCACTAGATGGGGCTGTCACGTGTATTAAGTTTTCATTTTTTTATTATTTAATTTATTGACGTAGAAAAAATTCTCTAAGAGTCAGAAATTTTGATAACAATACATTTTCGATTTATTGCTCAGCCCTACTTCCTAGTATTCATATAAAACCTGACATTTAAAGTTTTTATTTATTTATTTATTTTATAGGAGCTTCTAGTCGGACAGGCGGCTGAGGGGAAATTAAGCAAAAGGAAATAAACACATGGTCCTAAACTTCACAACTATGCCAGATCAGGCGGACTAAAATCCACTTAATTAGTAATTAGGGATGCACCTTTTCCAAAATTTAACAGGTTATTAAAGCCCTTAACGATTGTTACCCGGTTATCTGTAAGCCCACTCCAACACGAACAAAACTTTGCCCTGCTCTATAAATAATGCAAACGCTTTTTTGTTTACTCTTTTTGAAATAATTCTGAAGCACAACCTGAGTCCCACTCATGTTACAACAGTCAAAAACAAGAGAGTGGGATTAAAGCTGAAATATTCATTAGGACCTGTTGTGCAGCGGGCTGTCGGCCATTAAACACACCACGCTTCTTATCGGTATGTTCAGGGGGCCACACTTAACCCTTCCTCTTAGAGTAATTTGTTTAGTAAAATAAAGAAAAGTCTAAGGAGGCTGACGCAAAATAGCTGTCTCCAAGCAGGAGAGTCAGGGCTAGTTTCTTCATTTCCATGTTCTGCTTTATTGCGGGGCTCAACTTTGTGTTCACTACCAAGAATATAATGCTCTCACGCTGTGCTCTTTCATAGCTGCTTCATGTTTGAGTACATTTATTTGATCATGTGAAGAGTTCACCTCTTCTGTGCTTTCAAGTTGACATATTTTGATAGTGGCTCTCTAGCGCCCTCTAGTGGGACAAATATAGTACAGCCACGCGCAGCAAATAGACGTGAACTACGCAGTTAACCGGGCAAAGCTATTTTACCTGGTTATGACATTCTGGGCAATTAACGGTTAACTTCTCACATCCCTATTAATAATCATGCATTTGTCTAAATTCTGTGTTTTTATAGAGGTAATAATGAAACATAAGCAGGCAGTTAAAGCATAAATCCAGTGACGTTGTTACTTTTGTCACATTTAAATCTCATTGGTTAATTTAACTTGTTTCTATGAGTAAATTTAAATGTTAACGTATACTTAAGAAACTTAAATTACTTAATTCAGATTAAAAACATAAAATGTTCTGTTTCACAGCAGGTCTTGTTCAGGTGTGTTATGGGGCTTGAGTCTCTGGTTCTTGTTCTGGTTTGGGTCGAGCATCCGCTGAAGCCTTCAGAGGCGGATTCTTGTGTGCAAACAGTGAGCGGGTGATCTTTCTAATGGAGGCGGTTGCTCCTGTTCTGTTGTGGGTCTGTGGCTCCATGGAGGCTCCTCATCTCCATGGTTGCTGCTGCTGATTTGGTGATGGAACGTCAGCAGGTGAGCTCTGGGTAGAAACTTCAGCAGCAGCCAACTGGAACCAAGATGAACAATTAAATCTGGTCTTTTGTCTCTCTGGGGTTTGTCTCCGCCTCGGGAGACAAACTGGCTGCAGTTGTGATGAACAGCCGGGACTCGATGGGTTGCCATGGCGAAGAGGCTGGCGCACCTTGTTATGCTGACACTCTTTTTCAGGACATGTTCGCCCCTTGCTTAACTTCCTGGTCGGTTCAGTGTAAATGTTTGAGTGTTTTTGTTCTGAAGGCTGGAACCGGGCTGTGTAAATGCTCCTGGAAAATGTTTGTTTTGTCCACACAAGTTTGTATAAACATGCGGGTTTGACGTATCAGATGGTTGATGCTGTCCTCCTCTAAGTGATTTTTGCTTTAAGTTCTGTCGTTTCGGACCTCGTCTCTGCTGGTACCGCCTGACTCCCAGGAAGGTTTTAGAGGCGAGGTTGGAAAACACGGCAGCAAATTTTATTCTGCTGAGTCAGGAAAGTAAAGGAGGAGACACAAATCTGATCGGAACATCAACCTAAAGGCCACAGCTTTTGGTTGATGGAGTTTTTTTTTGTTTAGATCAGAAAGTCTGCAAAGGTCAAAGTCTCTTGGCCACAGTGACCGAAGCTCACCTGTGGAAAAACGTTTTATTTATTTATTTTTTTCAGTTTTATTTATTTTTTTGCTTTTAGCTCTACAACTTCTGTTTTACAGTATGTTTCTAGTTTTTCTAATGCTGGGATGATGTGATCTGATGACCTGATGCTGCTGAAATATCACTCGTGTCATCCTGAGATCTCAGATAAACTATCAGCTGTTTTATAGTCATAAATGGATGCTCTGGTCTGAAAACCTGATCAAAACCTGATCACACTGTGTGGTTTTCAAAGGAACCGAAATTAGGTGGTAAACATCAGGTTTAACCTTATAAAATAAGAATGGCTTTTAAATTCATCCTGGGTTCGATATTTTCACACAGAGTGGCTTAGTTTTAGTTATGACCCATTCCTCTACATCAGTATTCGTTTTCTAATGGACGGCAATGCCAGCACTACGTTACGTCTCTCCTCAGAAGACTGAATATGTCTGCAGTTTGGACGTATTTTAAACCAGACAGAGCAACAGCCACCAGTAATGTTGCATACTGGTTGTTTAACATGGTGGACAACACAGATCTGCATTCTCTACAATTCTGATACGCCACCTTTAAAAACAAACCAAGCTTGGTTCATTGCAGCAACTTGAACTAATCTGAGCATCTCCAGTTTTTACACTATTTATTCTGATGGATGCTAATGTAGAAGGAAGTTGTAAATCACCTGTATAACAGCTGATCAGGGAGCTGTTAGGCATTTGTTAGCCTGTTAGCATACTTCTGGTTTTAATGATTGTTAACCTTCAGATGTTCTACTCAATTCTTTTTTTTTTTTACCTCTTGATTTGACTATTTTATCTCGTTTCCCTTTATCGCTGTTGATAAATGTGCTATATAAATAAATCTGGATTGCACTTCTGTTTCTGCAGTTTTATTTAATGAATAACAAGATCGTTGCTTAAAGATGGTCTGAGTAAAGCTGCTGCTAAACATTATAAAAACACCGTGGTGTGGAGGAGGACAGCTTTGGGGTTAATGTCTAAGCCACTTAACAAAGTTCAGGAAAGGGTCAAAGGTCAGTCTGAAATTCAGTCCGCCCAAAAATGTTTGTTCAGCCCAACGGAAAGTTGTTTTAAAGTTCATTTGCATGGTAGTTTTCATATGCAAAAGGATTCTAGAAAACAATCAGCAATATTCACACGTCTGTATGTAAGAATATAATCAATTTAAAGACTGTTTCAAAGGTTAAAAAATACAGAATCTAGTCAAACTGGTGTCAGAGCACTTTAGTCTGTTGGAGCGAGCCACAGTTGCTCGTCCTGGGTCAGTGAACTCGGTTGTAGTTTTGGGTCATTTCATCGTTGGACCCAAACAGATGATGGTTCTGCTAACCGGACCTGGCCTCCAGGCTCAGCACACATCTGTCCAGTTTATTCAGAGCTCAGCAGTTGGTGTAAGATGAGTCAACGACCAGAAGCAGCTTAAATGTAATTTTCTGTTTACTAGAGAAAGATGCAGGGGTGTTTATACCTGAGGTTGCATCTGGGTTTCAGCAGCAGAAACTTAGGAGCTCAGTTCCAGCAGCGGTAAACTAGCACCAGTTCACGTTTACCAAAAAATTCAGTGTGAGCATCGTTTACGTCCAGAATTAAATTTTTTCATTTGATCAGAAATAAAACGTGTTCTGTTCGAGTTAGACCGTTGTCAGTGGGTCACTTAAGTAGTTTTCTAGAGAATAATCCTCTTAGTTTCGTTTGTGGTCTGAAGCAGAAACGCGATGCAGGAGTGCTTCAGCTGTCTAGTGGACGGTTTGCTGCTTGTCTTCACCCAACCGGTTCTGCTGACCGTTCCCTTAAATGAGGGTTTAGTTTGGTTGTTCACCCTCAGCAGACTGATGACACACAGGTGTGAAGACCTGACCCTGTCCTCTTTCTGCCTTGCTGTCTGACTCTGCACAGCTTCAAGGCCAGTTTCAGTCTGTTTTCCACGCTGAAGCAGCTAATCGACCATGGGTTTGTTTTAATGTCATCCAGCTGCTCCTGGAATTTTCTGGCTCGAGTGAAACAACTGGAGTTGTTTAGCCGCTGTTAGAAATATGAAAAATTGTCCTGAAAGGCTGTTTCTGGGTTGCAGTTGCATTTCTTTGAACCTTTTTTTAGCTGCTGGTGAATAAAATGCATGTTAGAAGAAAGCTGATATATAGTTTTTGTTGTCTTTGTTGCTGCAGGTTTACAGTTTCACCTCAGTGTGAGGCTGTGCTGACACTTATTAGACCTTTATTTAATGTTCTGGCGCTTAGGTGAACACACCACCTATGTAATGTCAAAGTCCCACAGGCAGCCCCTCCCCCTTGAGTGATGTAAGAACCTGATCACCTGTGGGGTTCTGGTTTGTTAATGAGCCAGTTTAACCCAGATCAGGTTCTGGATGGCCTCATCCTCCCTCTATATCTCTCATTACAGTTGATGTGATCTGGGTACCAGTTTGATGCTGGGGGGAAGGGCGTTTTGCTGGAATCATGTTTTGGTGTCTTATTGGACACCCCCCCCCCCCCCCCCCCAACCACCACACACACACACCACCAGAAAAACCTCAAGGGTCCAAAGCATTCAGTAATTCACGATTAACCTTTTTAACACCGTAGGATTAGCTGTAGTTTTTATAACAACGTCTTTATAAACCTTACCCATAATCTACATCGGGGGGAGGGGCGTCTCCCATCTGCTGCTGATGAAAATCTGTAGCAGTGAGTCAAAGCTTCCTGTTCCTGTTTGATCCACAAGATTCCCCCAGAGACAAAGCTTCATTATCCATCCCATAAAATCCATTCGGATGAAGCAGATTTGCGTTAACGTAGTTAACTACGGTCAGTCAGACTACCCAGACTGGGCTTGCTGTGGTTTATTCTGGTCCAACTCTCCATGTTCTAGTCTTGAGTTGGAAAGTTTCAGTTTAACGAAACAAAACTGAAGGGCTGTGGCGACCACTGGGATAAAGAGATGAAACCAGCAGAGACTGGTTTGAGATCAATGCTGCTCTTCTGGCTGATTGTTGGGATTTTTTGTTTATTTTCTCCAACTTTGGGGGAAGAATGCATAGATTAGTTTCAATCAACAGTGATGTGCTGACTTCTACTTTCTTAATCTGAGGTAGAAAAAAGGAAATATTCCCACAGAAACCAGGTGATGTAGCCCCACCCCCTCTGGAGCTCAGTAGCTCAGGTAGAGTCATGGAAAGAACATCAGCTTAAACTGATCGCAGGAAGTTGGAGTAAACTTGCATTTTGAGGTAACATTTCTAATGTTTTATGAAAAAGCTCCAGGTTCTCCATGTTGATGTCACTCATCATACGGCTAAACGCTGGTGTGCAAGTCTTCCACCTGCTCTAGGACTGATGCTGTCCTCTCAGGTCCCCTCAGAGTCCAGAGAGTCTAGCTCCCACTGGGTCCCAGTCTCACAGCTCCAAACAGGAAGTGAGGCCGTTTTTACTTCCTTCATCAGACCCAGTAGAAACCTCAACTTTCGCCAGGAGAACCATCAAAGCATTTCCTGCTTTACCAGTTTCCGGTTTCAACCCAGCAGCTGTTTTTCTGAGAGTTCCTGTCAGGGAGGTGGGGAGGACACATTTTACTGGTTACTGTGGTGACCCTGAGCCACTGGTCTATTTTCTCTTATCCTGGTTTTTGTTGACACTTGTTACCCAGTGTTCTGTACAACATCATCTGTTTTGTCTCTGCTCAGGTCACAGTGAGTACAGCTGTTAGGTTATCATGTTGGTTTGCATCTGCAAAACAAACTAAAAATAACTTTAGTCATCCATTTGTTCCCTTAGTTTGGAGGAAGCCTGAACATTAGAGATGAGTCTGTTTATCCCGCCTCTGAAAAGTGCGTCCCACCAGAGTGCTCCTACGTCTCCCCTGTGTGATTCATTAGCATGATGTGTTCTAAGTGCTGAAGATGAAAACAGGCTACTGCTCATCCACTGGGCCTGGTACCTCAGCAGCTCCTTTATGGTTCACGAGAACAGGTTCTACAGGTTTACTGTCTTATGTCTGCATTAATCACAGGGATGGGTACCGAATTTGGTACTTTTTAAGGTACCGGCCGAATTCCATAGTACCGACCGAGCACCGATTCACGTCGTTTCAAACGGTGCCTCGTTTCGGTACCCGTCCTTCATAACGAGAACTTGCCAAGACAGCTGCGCATGCGCAAGAGCGTTATGTCGTTGGTCCCTGCGAGCGAGTTGTAAACAGTGCAGCATGGTAGAAAGAAGAACGCACGCTAACGCTTGGGTCCACTTCACTAAATGTGATGGGTAACTGGGTGATGATGAATCCAGCGACAACGATCTAAGTGATACATCCTCATCTTAATCTGCTCCGGTAGGTAAATAAAATGTTTAAGATAACGTTACCTTGATATGTTAGCTTCCGTTTCGCTAATGGTGCGTTCGCTTTCTCCTCGGAACTCCAAATTTCCGACTGGAAGAACATGAACGCACTCTAAAGTTTGGCTTAACTTTACTAAATGCGACGGGTGATTGGGTGAAGATGAAACCAGCGACAACGATCTAAGTGTGAGGCATCATCGTCTTAATCTGCTCCAGCAGTTAAATAAACTGTTTAAGATAACGTTAGCTTGATATGTTAGCTTCCATTGCCACCGTTGTTATCAGCTAATGGTGTGTTCGCTTTCTCCTCGGAAATTCTAACTTCCCAGTAGGAAAAATCAAATGAAAAAAGACTGCAAAAGGAATGAAGATACACAGTAAATTTAGTTCACAGTAAAGATGTTTGCTTCAGTTTAATTATCAGCTTATAAAACTACAAGGACAATGTTAAAATACAAACAGTTGAATGTTATTTATTGTGATATATATCAAATATTGTTATATATTGAGAAAAATATATATTTAATTATAAAAGAGAATTAAAATAATAAACACTCAAAAGTATCAAATTGGTACCGTTAAGTACCGGTATCGATTTGTAGGTACCGGGAATTAGTACAGGATCGATTCAAATGTCAAAGGTACCCATCCCTAAGCTTGGTTGTTGTTGACTCTGAGGGTCATAAGAACTGAAGAATGCATCATTATTCATCAAAATAGGAAATGAAATGATGGTTTAATGTGTCCTACCACCCTTTGGACAACCTGTACCCACTCTTATCTAAACTAAAATAAATCTGTGAATAACATGCTGGGAATAAATTCCAACATGAATGGAGTTGGCTCCTAAAATCTAAAGTTGCTTGACTTCGAAGAAGTCACGGCTGCAGTGTGTCGTGCGCTCTGCAGAGAAGGTCATTGGCTGCAAACTCCCCTCCATTCAAGATCTGTACACCTCTAGGACATTGAGGCGTGCAGGTCGGATAATAGCTGACTCGTCTCACCCTGGACACAGTCTCTTCGACTCGCTCCCATCTGGCAGAAGGCTCAGATCCATTCGGACCAGAACCTCTCGCCACAAAAACAGTTTCTTCCCCTCTGCAGTTGGACTTTTGAATGAACATCCTAGGGCAGCCCACTCAAGTTGATTGGTCCCAGTCACGTGACCCGATGCTGTGCTTGAACCATTCAACAAACACAGATAAATACCTTCACGGAGTATATTGCTGCTTCTCTAATTCTTGCCACTTTTTACATTAATAATTTTATCATGAGTGTTTATTAGTCCTTATATTTGCTTATCTCTTAATTAATTTTTTTTCTATCTTACCTTCTGCACCAAAATACCGCAGCAATTTCCTAATGTTGTGACTTGGCACACATATGGCAATAAAAACTTATGATTCTGATTCTTCTGTTTAAGGGGTTAAGGTGGATTTAAAGTGGCTTTTCAGATATTATGTTCCCTTCTGTTGTTG
This sequence comes from Nothobranchius furzeri, assembly GCF_043380555.1. Lineage (NCBI taxonomy): Eukaryota > Metazoa > Chordata > Actinopteri > Cyprinodontiformes > Nothobranchiidae > Nothobranchius > Nothobranchius furzeri. Next base: position 60,163,679 of record NC_091745.1, on the reverse strand, counting down.
GTAATCTGAAAATATGATTTAGATCTTTTCAAAAATACAAATCATATTATAAGCTGGGAGGTGGGGGGGGGGGGTCGTTCTGTGTTTCTAGGAGGGGTCGGGTAAACGGTACTGTTCACCAGCAGTCTGGGAGCCTTCAGTGGGATTAGGATTAGCTCCACAAGGCGGACCGCTTTAACAACTCTTAATTGATTTATGGTTGAGTTGTAGCAGAGCGGGTAAAAGGTCACACAGGGTCATAACCAGGCACCCGACGGAGCGCTCCAGACTGGGTTTGGGTCATGTGGATCCCTGACAGCAGGCCGTGTGTGTGTGTTGTGTGTTGTGTGTGTTGTGTTCTGAATAGTGGATCATTTTCAGCTGTACTGTTAGGTCTCCAATGTAAACAAACCCGATCCATTTGACATGTGCTGAACACAAAAGGTTGTTATTCATGTGAGACAAAAACAAAATGCTGCTGATCTGTGTAGCTTCTCCCTGCCAGGCTTGGTACCCCCCACATGCGCGCGCACACATACACACATTCTCATATTCTGCCTTGTCTTTCAGAGCCCTGGACCCAGTCTACTTCCTGTCCATCTCTACATGTGTCTGAGCATCATTGTGAGACTGTAACTGGGAATTGCCTCTCCTGCCTCCTCCTCCGTTTGTTTCCCTGTGGCTGAGATCCTCCCCCATTGGAGTCACCCACACAGATCTGCAGGCCTCCTACTCCACTCATGGATGTTCTGTAATCCTCTGTGCAGCAGCGGCGGGCCATCAGCGCTGCACATGCTCTCTTTTGTCTTGGCGGCTGTTGTAGCAGTGGAGGCCTCCCTCTGGAGAGGCCATGAGGGAGAGCAGACGGCAGCATAAAGAGAATGGGGGGTGAGACTACGTGATGAGGCCCGGCCATTATCACCACACGCCAAACACAAACTCAACCAACAGTCCACTGGGACACGTCTGCTTTTCATCTGTGCAGCAGAAACAAATGCAGTGAAAAGACGAGACATTTTTCCCTGATATATTTTTCTACTTTTTCATTTCTGGTGACCCTTTCATTTGCCACCTGCCAAAAGTGCCTTTTCTGTGACTTTTACTCATCTTGCTTCGTTTTGAGGTTCTCTTCTCTACCAAGTATCTTCTGTAGTTTACTATAACAGACAGGAGGTGTGTGTTTCCATATTTTGGATCAGATAAAGGTTTGGAATCAGCCACGGCTGAACCCAACATCAACAGTTTGGAGTTTTTATTTGGAATTTATTTCAGCTGAAACGGACCGGCAGGAACTAGACCCTTCACCATGGTTGGGTTGCAGTCCAGATGGCGCTACCTGTTAATGTTCCTGGGCATTCAGCTGGTTGTCATGGCGCTGCTGTCCCGAGAGGGGTACCACAAGAGGGTCACCTACTTTATCCGCATCTTCCGGAAACCAGACTTAACAAGTTCAGAGCATCACAACCGCACAGCTGTCACCGTGGCTGCAGGAGACGTCTACGCCAACTTGTTTAACCTGTCCAAATCTCACAGCCATGGAGACAACATGCCTTACTGTCCAGAGACGTCCCCCCTCATAGGTGAGTGTCAAACGTCCATGAGTGTCTAGTGGTTGAAGGTTTCAGGTAATCAGTAATCGTTCGAAAAGACGAGTTCAGAAAATCATCAGGAGAAACTGGGATGAGAACAGCTCTGCAGTTCTGGGATTTGGGAGTAATCATGGAGGTGAACGTTTTGTGTTCCGTGTCGGGTTCCTCCATGATGATCCGGGATCGGATTTATTTCATTCTAAGTAACCTATTTTTAGATTGGATTAGCTGACTGCTCATTTGCATAGTTAAAGTTTTTCTCAGAGCTCAAAGCTTGATGTCTGTAAACTAGCTGTATTCACCTCAGGTCTCACTGCTGTCAAATGAGAAGAGACACATTTAAAAAGCTGGAGGTGCCCCGGAACAGGTTCAACAGCAACTGTTTAATTTAGGGATGAGTCGGAACACTGGAAGGTGGGGTTTTACATTCTGGTTTACAAACTGGATTAGGATCAGGAGCTTCTGGTTGCTCTGCAGATCGAGTAGAAGGATCTGTCTGACCTGCTGCTCAGACAGGATGGGTTTGGGTCAGAGTTCTGTCAGGTTGCTCAGTGGGATGTCTCTTGGCCTCTCCCCAGTGAGACATTCCCAGAAACCTCTTGTTCTATTGTTGTTTCCATGTCATTTTTGGGAGACCTGGAGGTGTCCTAGAACTTCTTCCTGGTCCGGGAACACCTCCAGAAGGAGCTGGGAAGTAGTGCTGAGGGGGTGTCTGGGTTTCCCTCCTGAACCTGGTACCTCCGGGATCCAACTTGATGTTGGGTCAGGATTCAGAATATGGAAATGTGAATAAACTTGGACTTCACATGTGGGTCATGAGACACCAAATGTGGGTTTGAAGAAAACTACTGGGGTCAAATCAATCCCATGAGACTCCAGAGCATCGCCTCCCTCTAATCATGTTTCCTGTTTTACTAGGATGAAGGTTTCTAGATCATTGAATCATAAAAATGGTGAAACTTAATTATCATTCACTTAGTTACTTGCAGGATTCCCTTCATCAATGTAAAAGTAGTTCAACCAACTAGAGTCGAGGTCAGCGGTCTCTGCAGGTTGGATCCTTTAAAACGGCTCATTTGTGTTTTCCTGTTGGAATGTCTGAGAAATTCCAGTGAAACCAGCAGGTTCTTCATTTAAAAACAAGAGATACAATCAGAACGTAAATGTAAACCAAGCAGCCAAACCGCATACCAGGAATGTTTTCATGTTAATCCGACTCAGAGCAGATTTTAAAATCCTGCTGAGCGAGACGGTTGGGAATGTTTTAGTGGGTTAAGCGTTTTCCCTTCAGAGATCCAGTTTGAGAAACGTTAATGAGCTAGGTTATAGTTTCACTCTGAATGTGTCCTGATTAATGATTCACTTATTTTCCCTCGCTTTTGACAGAGGTTGTTTTCCTGTCGCGCGCGCGCGTGTGTGTGCGCGTGTGTGTGCGCGTGTGTGTGCGCGTGTGTGTGTGTGTGTGTGTGTGTGTGTGTGTGTGTGTGTGTGTGTGTGTGTGTGTGTGTGTGTGTGTGTGTGTGTGTGCGTGTGCGTGTGCGTGTGCGTGTGTGTGTGCGTGCGTGTTCAGGACTGTCCTCCCTTTTGTGTTGGTCTGAAGGAAATTTGACTTAGTGGTTTTTTTTACTCAAATGGGACTGGAGCTTCATTAACCACACTCCTTCCTGCTGCTAACAACACGCTGGATTTGTCTCCGTAGGTGGGCCCATCCATGTCAGCTTCCCTTCTGGCCTCACCCTGGCTGAGGTTCAGAGGAAAAACCCGCTGGTGATCCGAGGAGGACGATACAGACCGCCCAACTGTGAGGCGAGACACAAGACGGCCATCATCATCCCCCACAGGAACCGAGAGCATCACCTCAAGTTCCTACTCTACTACCTGCACCCGTTTCTGCAGCGGCAGCAGCTCAGCTACGGGATTTACGTCATCCACCAGGTAAACCAGAACCAGCTTGGTTCGCTCTGAGATCTCATGATGCAGCTGAAAAAGATGGAATTCATCAGATCTGATGTTGAGGAACAATGTTGATGATCCTGATTAGGATGCAGTCAGAGTGCCCTCCAGTGACTTTTGCCTGGATGAGTAGCAGAGTTAAAAACAAGGTTTCAGTTGTTGAAGGGTTGATTTAGGAGAGGCTCTGAGCATCTTGGGTCCTTCACCACATCCCAGATGTCTGTTTGCTCATGAACCGTCTCTCTGCTTTCCAGGCAGGAAACTACACGTTTAACCGAGCCAAGCTGATGAACGTCGGCTTCCGAGAGGCCATGAGGGAGGAGGACTGGGACTGCCTTTTCTTCCACGATGTTGACCTCATTCCAGAGGACGACCGCAACCTATACACCTGCGACGCCAACCCCAAGCATGCTGCTATCGCCATGGACAAATTCGGCTACAAGTAAGTCAGCCAGCGTTGGCTGATGTGGCGGAGACTCGGGTGACCTTCAAGACAGTCACAGCCAGAGCCGTTTCAAGGCATCTGGGGGCCAAGACAAAGTACTCAGCTGTCCATCCGTCTGTCCTCTTCAGGCTTCCATACAAGATGTACTTTGGAGGCGTGTCAGCTCTGTCGCCGCTGCACTACCTGAAGATGAACGGCTTTCCCAACAACTACTGGGGCTGGGGGGGCGAAGATGACGACATCGGCATCAGGTGAGACGGCGCCTCCAGGACCTGAGTGCGGTGTGACTCTTGGAATGCTTAGTTTCTGCAGATTAGGCTTAACTGTCTTGTTTTTCCTGTCCTCAGAGTGTCTCTGGCTGGGATGTACATCACTCGTCCTTCACTGAAAACTGGACGCTACAAAATGATCAAACACAAGCTGGACAAAGGCAACGATGAGAACCCGAAGAGGTAAAAACTACAATGTAGCCACAGCTGCGCTAAGACACACTGGCAGAGGTGGGGCTGCCATAGATGGGCACCACCAGGCCCTCCAACCTCCAGCAATGTCTTGCTCAAGAACACGTCTGCAGCTGACTGAGCGGGGTGGGACCTTAAGTCGCTGCTTGATTCGCCTGTAAAATGAATCAAACTTCTCTGTCTTGATTCCATTTGAGGCTGACATTCGGTCAGTTTGGATTCGCTACATAAACCAGAAACTTCAGATTTTGGGAAAGTCTAAAAATTGTAAAATTTTATATCAATAATTAGAATTGAAGCTTAAAAGAATTTAGAAATGTAAATAAAGTTTTTTTTTTTTAAGAAACCAAAAGCTTTAGATCACGTGTCAGACACAAGGCCCGCGGAGCATTTTTATGTGGCCCGTGAGATAAATATCAAACATATCGCAAAGACTACAATTCCCATGATGCTGTGCGGCATTAGCGCGGAGCCGAACCGCCCCCTCCTTTGTGTTTTTTCCAGCTTGTCTGCTGCCCGCTGTCTTGGACAATCTAAACACTCCTCTCACTCAGCGCCAAGTTTACTCAGCTATTTGCCGACGTTGAAGCCCAGAAACGGAGATTTTAACCGCTCAGTAAGGTGTTCACGACTGAAAGAGAAAGTTTTCCAACTAACTTCCAGACAGAGCTGATATAACTCCAGCGAGCAGCGACACGCTCAAATCAGCATGACTCTGTGGCTGCTGTAGTTTTTATTTTTCCTCCCCGACACACAACAACGTGGTCAAGCTGCTCAGTCATGTTCATCAGCACAAGTGTGAGCACCTGTTGTCATCTAATGTTGTCATTATTATGATGAAGATGAACAAAACAACATGAGTCTCCTCCTCAGCTCAGATCAACCCCATGATGCAGGTACCTGGCTGGAACAGGTGAGCATCACAGTAAAACTGAGCTTTAAATATTTTGGTTTTCTACTCTTTTTCTGCTCCTAAACATGAAAGTTAACAGGTGAGATGTTGCATTTTCATTTAAGATAAAATTATAATTTTATTTTGTTGTTGTTCCATGAAAAAAAGATTTAACCTACAGTAAAAAAGGAAGTGGAAAGGCTGCAGATAGATGAATAGAAAAGAAAATCCCTTTATTGTTCCTCAGTGGGGAAAGCTAGATGTCACAGCAGCGATGACACTTATTACAGGAGAAAAAAAGGAGAATAAAAATAAGAAAAATGAATAAACAAGAAAACATAAATCCTGATTAGATTTTAAAAATGTTGAATATACCACAAGTAATGAATACCACTGATTCATTTAATTTAAAACTGACTTGCTCGTGTGTATTCCACATTCGGTGTTAATGCAAAAATAAGTTTGTTTCCAAATTAAAAGGTTCAAAATTGCATACATGTTGATGAAGAAAATGTGCAAATTTGCTGTCATTAAAAAAAAAATTAAGTTCGGCTTGCGACTTTGTCCCAGATTTTCATTTCGGCCCAGTGTGAATTTGAGTTTGACACCCCTGCTTTAGATGGTTAAACGTTTACATTACCAGTGACTAAAGAGTGCCCCCTACAGGTGTGAACAGGGATTTATAGTTTTTAGGATAAGAACTCAGTGTTGTGACCGACTCTCAGCTGCTGGCAGATTTGATCTTATGTGAAACTGACAGTCACACGTGGTTTTATGTTTACTAACATTGACCAGCTGTGGTGGCCATCTTTGTTTAAAAGCATTTATTTTCTCCATTTTCAGGTTCAACATGTTGGCAAAGACACGCCAGACGTGGAAGCAGGACGGGATGAACACGCTGGAGTACGAGGTCGTCTCTCGGGACTACCTTCCCCTCTACGCCAACATCACCGTCAACATCGGCACTGAGACCGGTCTGCACCCGCTTCCTCAGTCGCCTCACGCCAAAGATGAGCAGAAACCTGCAGCCAACGCGTCGGCCCGGCGCTAAACGGACCAACACAGAACAATCTGGTTTCTGATCAACTGTGACTGTTCTCCATATTTTCTCCTCCCATCTCATTGCACCTGGTTGTTCTTCCAAAGGAGCTGTACGAAGAAATAATGTTGGACTCTGTGAGTTTGTTTCCACGGCGACGTGGTCGCTGCTAAACCTTGTGGGGCCTTAAAACCATGTACGTTTGTTTTCACGCAGACCTTACTTTGTGTAGAAAAGGCTGTTAATTTGTTTTAAAATTGGTATCTGATGAGTTGAGTCACTGCTGGTTCTGATAAACTGACACACATATCCACTAAATGGCTGATCTGAGGTCTGTCTCCTAACATCAGCTGGTTTCTTGACCCTCCAGTAGATCACGTCCCTGCTTAGATTGAGTTTGTCAGTGCTTGACTGATTCTCCTCTGTATGTCTTTAATCTTCTCAAAACTGTAAGAAGAGAAAAATGAACTGCAGCACAGCTGCTTCAGGTTTGAATCCCGGTTAAAGCTGAAATATCTGAACAGCAGGGAGCAGCAATGAGCTAATTTATTATAAAATCCTATTTTGAGTTTGATTTTTGGGTTTCTCTGATTGGTTTGGGGAGTTTTTTTTTTAAGGTTTCTGGTTTTTTACTTTGGTTTTCTGAGGATGAAGATTACCTGAATATTCCCGTCTGTACTGTACCCTGATTCTGCTCCGACGGCTGATTGTGTCCTTGTGAAATTCTGTTGGTCCAGTGAGTTTGGCTTCACTGGCAGAAGAAACCAAAGAGCTTGGTGTGATTTCTGTTGGCTCTCTAAACCCTGTGAAGGCGTTTCGGTGTTTTGTGAATGAAGCTCTGAGGTTCTCCATACACCTGGAATCCGGAGGCATTCCCATAGGAATGTGGCCTTAACAGCAGCAGCTGGTTACCCCTATGGATCTGATATCAGGAGCTGGGAATAAACCTCCAGGAGAACATCCTAAGCATGAAGACTGAACTAAAAATGGATTTTTTTCCCTCCAGGTTTGCACTCTCTGAGCTGAACCTGTTTGCTCTCAATCGTTGAAACGCTGCGAGCCGACCAGTTTCTGATTTGATGTGACGGAACATTGGACTCACAGGGTTGGGGTGGTGGTGATTTCTGCTCTTCTCTAAAACTTCTGCACAGTCCAGAGTGGCCTTATACCATTAATAAACTTACTTTTCAAAGTAAAAGCTGCTTTTTAAATTATTTATTTTTTAGGATTGCAGCTTTTGGTTCCAGGTAAGCTGTTTTTATTAGAAAGGTTGGCCTTCCCAAAACCAAACCAGACATCTGATTTTCTGCTTTGTGACACCAAATCTTACATTTTATTTCAGCTCTACAAAGTTGAATGGGAAACAAAAACACTGGAGTAAAGCAGATGGATCAAATCTAAGCTTCAGCAGGTTTTAGATCGAGGTCTAAATCTAACATTTTAAAGGTTTTATTCCTATTTTATAACAGATATCAACACTTCTAAACCAAACCAGCTTCATTAAAACACTTAAAACCCAGAAGTTGTGTTCACAGAACCACAAACTTAATGATTTTGGAAAAGTATGGACAGAATAAAAAATAACAGCGTTGTATTAATACAATCATAAAAGCAAAATATCTCCGATTGTGTCTGGGAGAAGAGCAGGAGGAGGCCTGGCTGATGTCCAAGAAGTGGTTCCATCATTTTGTCATCTTTGGCCGACTCAGGATCAGCCCACCTGTGGGAACGGGAGGATACTTTATCAAGTAATTAAATTTTATATTTAGACATCTAATTGTCTGAAATAGGTTTTAAACTCACATTTTGGATGTTTTCCTAACAGCGTTTTTACTAGTTAAATCTCTCGTTGAATAGTTTTATTTTTCTATGTTTAAACTGTTTATTAAAGATCTATTTATTTAGCGTGTTTGAACTATAAAAATACATTTAATATTTAACAGAGCAATTAAATAAGTGTTGTTTCCTCCGGAGAAAACAGCAATTGTAGTTGTGGCCTGTAGGGTGCAGCATCGAGCCGCTGGTTGTTGTTGCAGCTCTGCGTCTCTAACCGTAGAAGAAAGAGGAGGCGGTGGGCTGCCGACGCGTATTTATATGTCGATAGTCTCTGCCAGATCATCGTCCACTGTAAACAATGGACGGCGTTAGGGAGCTTATCACGGAGACGGTAGCTGCTCCACCGGAAGGAATGTTAACGAACATTCAGCGAACCGACGGAGATCTCGACCCTCGGTCCGGAATCAGCTGGAAACTTGAGAGAAAGCTCCACAGAGCAGGTATGTAGCCCGGATTTGGTTCGGGATGCTAATCCGAGTCCATCTGTTTTCATTTGACGTACGTCAGTGACGCAGGAGGACGTCCAAAGTTCGGATCACAGGTTGGTCGGCTGCGAGTACCGGGGGCAAATAGATGTGAGGAGTCTCTACCGTTAACCGGGGCCGTTAGACCACACCGAACGGAGATGACGGCTGTGACTGTCACGGACTTCCTAAGTTTAGATCACATCAGGTCAGTTTTACTGCTCATGAAAAAGGATTAGATCAGAGGTCAAAGGTCAGAGACTAATGATCAGCAGCATGGGCTAAAGCTAGCAAGATTCTTCTAGAGATTAAATTAGATCGATTTTTATTCAGATTAAAATCTGTCTCTTTTGTTACATCATTAAAGTTGAGAAGAACTGAGCTATGAAAAAAAGAATAATTTGACTATTCTAGTTTGTTTTTAGGACAATAGGTTTAAAATGTTTGCTGCCTCTATCTCTAACTAGACACACTGATGTACCTGTTTTCTTCAAACGTGTATAATAATGATAATCTTTTATTTTCACTCCAACCTCCTGTCTGACTAGCTGCTGGAACCGCTCCACCTCCTCCAAAAGGTGCTACACCCAACGGCTGAAGAGCAGCAGTCCTCCTACTCGTGGATCTCTGTATTGGTCAGGAGAACATGGAACCAAATGGTTGATCCCAATTTCACCTCAGACATCGCTGAAATCTAGACAGGCTGATGGAGAGTCAAACTTTAAACAAGACTTTCTTCCAGGGAAATTACCACCTTTTTATTCTGGGATGCTGGCTTTCATCCTCCTGATCCCCATCAATGGTTTTGTCAATCCTTTCCCCAAGTGTTGCTCCTAGAACTTCCTTCATTCGGAATGTCCCAGATTAAAACCTCAGTTTTCCACATCCTTCTTTCTGGAGATGTTCCGTTCTGAGTGTCTTAACACCAGAGAAACATCTGGATTCACCACACAGAAGAAGATCCTAAATGGTCTGGACTTCTGGAAATCCTGGTTTCTCCCATGAATTTCTGCTTGTTAAATAAATATTCCCAACAGTTTTAGTTTGTTCTTCCTTTGCACTTCATTGCTCTCTGACACATAAACCACATCTGGAATCCAAACTATCTTGATTTAATCACATCTGAAATTCATCACTGATAAATATTAAACATCAAATATGTAAGTTTTTGTTAAATTTCACCCAAATTTTTTGTTTCAGTAAAGTATTCTGATGATTTTATAAGATTTCTGTGCAAAATGTGTACAAAATGAGAATTATTTTTATTTTTAGATTCAATTTTAAAAATTGTAATTTTTAAAATATTTTAAAACTTTGGGTAAAATAAAATGTGAGTTTTATTTCACCAAGAAATAAGCAATGAAAAATGTTCCACTTCTGCATTTTTTGATGTGGGACAGTAAGGGCTTTAGTTTAATGTAAATTAATAATATTAATAATAAACTAATTGTAATAATATTAAGGTAAAGTGATGGAATATAATAATGTTTTGCCTTTTCCTTGAACAAACCTCATATTTTTAAGAATTTTCTTGATTTATCTTTTTTCTTGTTAAGTTCATTTATTGCTTCAATGTGATGTAGGGACTTTAGAAATGCTCTACCAATTGGTTGAGCAGGCAGGCAAAGAGTTTTAATGATTTTCTACATAGTGGGGATGAATCAGTCTGTGGGGTTACAACAGCCTGTTTATTTATGATGTTTGTTGTTTATATTTATTATTTGACAACTCAGTTCCGTTTTCCGTGACGCTCAGTTTGAAAACAAACTAAAAAATGAGGATCGCTGCTTTTGCTTTTAGCTTCATTTTATATCCCAGATTTAAGTTTTTTAACATTAACATAAAACTCTTTTTCTTGTGTTGTTCTTCAGACCAACCACAGCAACTTAACTGCACAAAGGAGAAGGTTCTCGGACATCAGCAGCCTGGCCTGAAGCAAATGGAACCAGAACCCCCTCACATAAACGAGGAATGGCAGGAACCCAAGCCTTCCTTCTTCAAAAAGGAACAGGAACCTCGACTCACTGAAGAGGAGGATCAGCTCATCAGTCAGGATGAAAAGCGACCAGGTACCCTTAAGGTGTTTCCACTCCTACAGTTCAGTTCCTCTGGTCTGAATCATTTCTTATTTAGTTCATCTGTAGTTTGTTCCTCTGGTTTGGTTATGTCCACATAGAAAAAACTGCAAAAGAAACACAAATCTAGCGTTAAAGTTCAGTCTGCTGATTGGTCAACTCATGTGGGGGCGGAGCTTCCCAAAAGCTGTGCTTTCAGATCCTGACCAAGCTAGCAGCAAACTCTTAACACACACACCTGTCGCTGTTTTTGAGTCTGAGCTGATAAATCTGCCAAAATACCAGCTGGTCTTCTTACAGCTAGCTAGGAGCTACACAGTAGCTATTACCCACCTGCATCCCAGAATACAATGCAGCACTGCTATTGGAGGGCGTTTGGCAGAGCCACCAACAGCTGGAACCTAATTCCTTGTGTTTTACTCATTTGGCCAATAAATCAGATTCTGATTGTGAAAGGTCCGAGTACAGAACCAGGAGGTACACCGACATCATCATTAATCAGAAACAGATTCAAACAGCTTTGTCATTTAAATGTAATTTTATATCTTTGTTTCCTGTACAATAAAAATACATTTGTTATAAAATTACAGCTTTTTGTTCTTTTTTTTTTTTTGGCCCCAGACTTCTTTCTGCACATCATCTGCAAAGAAGAAGATTTGCTCACAGACCAGCAGCCTTGTAAACAGGATAGGAGGTCTGGTCTGGACCAGGAGGGACCGGATCTCCACTACCTAAAAGAGGAACATCAAAAACCAGATCCTCCGCATATAAAGGAGGAACAGGAGGATCTCTGCATCAGTCAGGAGGAAGAAACCAGAGCCATCATGGTGACTAATGATGAGAGTGACCTCAGTGAGTCAGAACCAAGCAACCAGCAGCTCCTGTCTGAGGACAGATGTCCGAGCAGCGATGCAGACATGTCTCCCATCGCAGAGAGTCTGAGTAACTCAGAGTCAGGTCAGAGGTCTCTACAGTGTGAGTTTTGTGGGAAGGTTTATAAGTCCAGGTCCAAACTGAAGGCTCACTACAGAGTCCACACCGGTGAGAGGCCGTACGTTTGTCAGACATGTGGGAAAAGCTTTTCCAGCTCGTCGTCGTTACATAACCACGTGAACACACACTCAGACGACAGGCCACATGCCTGCCCGCATTGTGGGAAGAGCTTCCGAGTCCACGAAAAACTTCTGATCCACATTAGAACCCACACTGGAGAAAGACCTTATTCATGCAAGATATGCGGCAAGTCTTTCTCTCAAAATGGTAATTTAACGGTTCACGTGAGGACGCACACCGGAGAGCGGCGCTACCCTTGTGACATGTGTGAGAAGCGTTTCAGTAACAGTGGTGATTTGGCACGACACGTGTCCACGCACACCGGTGAGAGACCGTTTTCCTGTCTGACCTGCGGGAAACGTTTCACCCAGAACGGAAGTCTAAGGGCTCACATGAGGATGCACACCGGCGAGAGACCGTTTCTCTGTGATGCGTGTGGGAAAGGCTTCAGGCAGAACCGAGACTTGCTAGTCCACAAAACCACTCAACACCGATGAGGTTCTGGAGGTCCCACTCAGTGTTACAGAAGTCAGCATTACGGAGGGGATTTTATGGTTATAAAGACAGAGTTCTGACTCCAGAGCTTTTATTGACCATCTTTGTTTTTTTATAGATGAGATGGATGAACTTGCATCGGACTTTCATAAGGACTGAAAATGGTCTCATTTAAAACATAAAACAGATACAAACACGACACCTTAAAGCTCAGGTTCAGTTTGAAACAATCAAAGCAACCAGCCGCGGAGTGACCCGTGTGTGTGTGTGTGTGTGTGTGTGTGTGTGTGTGTGTGTTTATTTATTACACATTAAAAAAATTAAACTAACTGAACATGTAAACCATCATCTTGGAAACATTTAGTGAAAAAGAATCAGAGACATCAGTAGGACATTAATCGTCAGGGTTTTTTCGATGGTCGGTCTGCAGCTCCTGTTCCTGTCCTTCGGCTCTGCGACCTGCCCCACATCAGGAATATCAGTCGGCTTGCTTTGATCCTACAGACACAAGATCAACAGAAACATCCAGAAGTTAGGAGACAGCAGGGAGTAAGCTGAGTCGTGTCTCCTGCAGCGTCTCCTGTTGGCTGGTTTCTGACAGGAAGTAGAGATACAGGGTCTCCTGGTTCTGGTAAACAAACAGAAGGACTGCTCACCGTGTCGGTGACGTGATCCTCAGTCACTGTGAAGACACACATTCTCCTGTTAGCGTCAGTACAAATTTAGCTGACCTGATGGCTTGATCCTCCTCGCTTACCGTAGTAATACTCAAAGGTGCTGTTGTAGTCATAGTCTGGCATTGGTGTTACACTTGTATCATTGTCATATTCATCATAGTCCTCACTTCCTGCCAGGAAACACAAGGGGGAAACTTCAGGAAGAGCACATTTAGAGGTTTTAGGGACATCAATCAGATTCTTCTCTTCATCTCCTGCTTCACATTTATTAGCGGGTCATGATGGGAGCGCTTCTGGAGCAAAGATCTGGGATTCGTTTAGTTTAATTTCTGATGGAGGTGAGGAGATCCCATCAGAACCATGAGATTTAATCTGGAATAAATCTGTATTAAACTAACCTCAAAACAAGGAAACTGGTGTTTGAATGATTTTTATTACATGTCTTTTATAACAAGAAAAACTTTTAGATAAAATGCTGTAGCTAACATCACACTCTACGCAGATCCTGCTCTGTTCATTTGGGCATGTTTGTGTTGGAGCTTCTCCAGAACCAACAAAGCACAGGAGAAGGGAGTTTAAGGAGAGTCTTTGTGTGACTTAGCAACATGAAAATCCATCAGGGATCAGATGGATTTGTGGGAATCATCCTGCTCTTTTTCTGTCTGGGTTTAGTTTTTGTTTCTTCTTCATCCTCCAGCAGAGGACTCTTAACAGCATCTGCTGATGAAGAGGGGGTTTCATTTCAATCAGAAGAAGTTCTAGAAATAAGTCCTCAGTCAAAAGCAAAGATTGTTTTACTTTTACTGAGTTTTTTAACAATCTCCTTCATTCGGGTTGTTTAACTAAACCAACGGTTGGTTTCATTCTGAGTGTCTGTGATGGTTCAGTGGAGCGTTTCTGTCTGGTCTGGGGTCAGTAGAGAGCACCTGTCAAGAAATTCATTCATCATATTGTGATAATGATGATCATGCATTCGGGGATGTTACCAGGCAGGATTGGTTTAGGATCAAAGGTCAAAATTGTGGATTATAACCTTCTAACTAAAGTGAAAGAAGAGAGGTCCCCCAAGTCCAGTCGGAACTCAGGACTGTAAGAAGGCTAAAGCAGATTCCCCCCCTCCCCCCCTCCCTCAGAAGATCAGAGATCATTCAGGGAATCTGGAGGAGTTTCAGTGCCTAAGGAATCAGGATCAGGTCTAAGCTGACCTCCAGTCCCTCACACAGCACCTGGAACCTTCATCACAGAGCAGGTTTCTGTGAGCTTCCAGATCCCAAGGAAACATGTTTAGAGAACAATAACTCATCTGGAGCAGCTAGAAGACTCAGACGTGCTGGAACCTGTTAGCAGTTGGAGCTTCAGGTAGGCTAAACAAAAAGGTTTAGAGTCTGCTGTCAACAGATCAGATTCCTAAGGATCAGCAATTCCATCTGCTGATGTTCTCCTGGATCCCGGGATTTTAACTTCCTGTATCCAGATCTCATTTGGACTCAGAATAATTAGAATCCAGACAGAAATCACATTCCTGACTTTATTTACTCAGAGAAAGGAAACCCTGGGAACCTCCTTGCCTCCTCATGCATGTCTGGATTTAGCGTGTTGTCCTCGTGCATGCAAGGGTTTTCTCCAGCCTAAACCACGTGTGTTAACTTGTTTCAGGTGTTTGTGCTGCAGTGCATTATGGGTAAACATCTCCACTTTGTGACAGAAGTCTTGTGGTTCATTCAGATGACATGTTACCTACCCGAGTTGAGCAGCCATGCTGGGTTTTCTCCTACAGCCCTTCAAACAAACCAGACTTTCATTCATGACCTTTGACCTGCTGAACGAGACCTGTAGAGTCTGATCTGGAGCTCTGGGTTTCCTGGAGAAGATAAGGCTGATGGTGCTCTAATCCGAAGGTTCTGGCTGGATCTGAGTTTCCACCAGATGATCTAGTTTATTACATCCTGCTACAGAAACAGGATGAATGTATTTATTGTCCCATGACCACATTCTTCTTTAAAGAGTCCAAAGACAACATCAGCTCAACAGCTTGATAAACTGAAAATAAAATCAGACAAACGAACCATCAGAACCAGCACCAGACTCCAGTATGAACAAGAACTCGGCTAAACGGGTCAAATCAATAAATAAAGGCTAAGCCTGTGAATGGTTTCTGCAGCTTTGCAGAGTTTAAACATTTCTCAGTCACTGAGTTAAATGTGTAAAGACAAAGACTTCTGCTTTTCGCCATTCTGCCTGTGACCTCCTGCTTATGTGGAAATCTTGGCTGATCTCAGAAGAATCTGTCTGGATCGATGAACATAGTCACTCATGTTTCAAGATTTCATCTCTGTTTGTTGAAGTTTTGGCGTGAAAGTTGAAAGAAAAGCAGCTCTTTTACATGTTTGCTCACGTCCTGCAGGTAAAGTTTCAAAACCGAGCTAAGAAAACACAACTGGAGGGCAAAGAAGGAGGGAAGGATTCATTTAGAGCTTTATCACCTCTCCATTAATCACCTATTATCCAAAAACCACGCAGGATAAAGATCAGAGCTAAACAGGCTGGCTGTGGGTGCTAATGCTAAGCTAACCTGAGCCTGTATGAACATTACGTTTTAGAGTTAGATTGTTTTTACAAAGATGTCATGAGGGGTTTTTCCACAAATGAGAGAAGCTGCATTAAATGTTGCATCTATTTTAGAATCTCCCCACAGGAATGAAATAAAAGTTTCATTTAACTTTTTTGTTATCTTTTCTCTGAAACTCTGATCATCAGCTTGGCTCTTGCGTTTAAAACCTTTTCCCTCCCTTCACCTTTCCTGTCTTCCTGCAGTGCATCAGTCTGACAGAACCAGTGAAGTCATGTGTTTAAACATGAAAAACCTGCAGCTTTAATCCCTTGGATTCACTTCAGAACCCCCCAAATCCTCTCCTCCACAGTTGACTCACATTTTCTCATCATAAATTAGTATCTGTGTTGAGTCATTTTTTCGACATGGGCTGGTTTTTGGGTTGTTCCTCAGATGGTCTGGTCCACGCTGACACGCTCTGGTGAAAAAGGCCACTTTTATGTTTCTATAATAGAAATCCCGAGGAGCTGCATGACTGTGTGGTACAGAAACTGCTCCCCTCCCCCATCAAAAACATTACGCTGCATCTGCAGAGTTGTGTCCTTGTGTCATTTGTGATCTCTCTTGTAAATCTGCACACATTTGTGTGCATTTGTTTAATGTAATGTTTAGTGATCATGAGGTGAGATCATGATCAGAGGAAAGATTGAAATAAAGTTTCAGGTTATTGTTTGATTGAAGCACCACATGTCATGTGACCAAAAAACCTACAACACACATTCTGCCTTTATAACCTCATGATCACAGAGCGGACTTCAACTGTCTTAAGACTACATGAATAAAACAGTTTTAATTGTTATGTTAGTATTAGAGAATATATATTTCAGGGTTAAAAACCATATGTTATTAATAATTTTGTTAATATAAGCCAGCTGTAGTTGCTTCTGTAATAAAGTTGATCTATGAGTTATTAATATTAACATTATTCGGGTTTGAAAAGGTTAATGGAAGGAAGCCAAGTAACCGTTAACAGCTGTGAAATCCTCCGTGGGAAAAACAGAGGCACAAAAATTTCAGAAAACTCTTCTGGGATTCAATTTTTACTCTTTTGCTAAGTGATATTTTTATGTTTCTATTAAACAGGATTAATTTCTGACTCATTAACATTATGAAACGTTAAACGTGTGTGCCGAAGAAGAGTTGCAGCAAATCAGAACTTTAGATTCTGGAATAGATTAAAAACAAGCAGATCATGATGAATCATAAAGAAATGACTGGAAAAACCTGAGTCACAGCAGAGAGACTGGAGCACATTAGATGTGAGTGTGTGTGTGTGCGCGCGCGCGTGTGTGTGTGTGTATTTTGAGGTCAGAGGTCGTAGGTCACTCACCATAGCAGAACAATGGCACCAGGGCAATCCAGAGAAACAGAAACACGTTCATCCTGGTAGAGAGACACTCACTGACTGAGCCAGAGCTGCAGAACAAGGAGTGGTGTGTGTGTGTGTGTGTGTGTGTGTGTGTGTGTGTGTGTGTGTGTGTGTGTGTGTGTGTGTGTGTGTGTGTGTGTGTTTCACAAACAGAATCCTTCCACGAATAGTGTGTGTGTGTGTGTGTGTGTGTGTGTGTGTGTGTCAGTCCAAACCAACCTCACACAGTAAACCAGCGATGAAGATAAAACTGTCCTGATCCTGAGAGGTGGTTTGACTTGCTGACCTAAGATCAGATTTACAGTAAAAAAAACATCCCAACACCAACCCCGAATCTGCTCCACCGTCGTCCCAGAGCAGGAAAGAATCACAACTTCTGCTCATTAAAAGCAGAAGCGGATGAAATATAACCAGTCAGAGCATTTTAGAGCTCTGTTTGGAGACGACCTGCAGGCCGCAGCTGTAACTGCACCAGGAAAGCCCCCCCCCCACCCCCCCACCCCCCAGTGGTAAAACATTACAGGATTAAAACTGAATAACGTTACTTTAGTAATCAGGGCTTGAGCAGACAGAGCGGCTGGACGGCAGGTTCTTGGTGTTCTGGAGTCAGAAAACCTCCATCCTGATTTACAGCCACCAGCGAGTCACCTGTGATGACCTAAGATTTATGTACTCATTAAGACATCATGTCCTCAGCTGATTCAGCGAACTCTTAATCCTCGTTAAACCCCAAGAAGACCTCCCTAATATCCAGAACCTAACAAGTCAGACCCAAAAGGTCCAAGTGTCCCTGTGATGCACTAGATACCTGTCCAAGTGTCCCTGTGATGGAACAGAAACCTGTCCAGGTGACTCTGAGATGGACTAGAGACCTATCCAGGTGTCCTTGAGATAGACTAAAAACCTATCCAAGTGTTTCTGTGATGGACTAGAAACCTGTCGAGGTGTCCCTGAGATAGACTAGAGACCTGTCAAACAGGTGTCCTTGAGATAGAATAGAGACCTGTCCAAGTGTTCCTGTGATGGACTAGAGACTTGTCCAAGTGTTCTTGAGATGGACTAGAGACCTGTCCAGATGTCCCTTGTCTCTGGCTCAATGACTTTTGGAGACAGACACGAGCATTACCCCTTCTTTCCACCGGAGCCGTCAGCAGCACGTTACTGCAGCAGCACGTCTTGCTCGCGTAAGCTGCTGCTTGGCCCTTCCCACGAGATGCGAAGCAGCAGGGGAGCCGCTGTCACCGACAGAGCACAAAGTCACACGAGTGGCGTCGTCAGTAAACACAACAACAAGCAGGAGAAAACTACAACATGGCTCCAAAAGGTTTGTGTTTTATGTTCTGTCCGTTTTATAATCGCAAAAACGGACCTGAAAAACAAAGGAGACCGCTAGCTAGATGATAACTTCTCACGGGGCCGCACAGTTACTAACTTTTTTTAAAGTAAAGCAACCGTTTTTTAATTCTGAAAATCTCGGGAAACTTCGCTCCGTTTCAGCGTCCGATTTCCTGTCTTTCCTTCCCCAAAAATGTCGAACTTGACCCGTTTCAGAGGCGTAGTGCGTAGAAAATGGAACTGGTGTATGGCAAGCCATAACCGCCACTAATACGCCACTTTCCCAACCCGTCTAGTTAAGAGATGGCAAAAAACCGCCGTTTGATGTGTCAAGATGTTGTAAAATATGGCAAAAACTCTCCCAGAACGCCGTATTTGATGCCAGCCAGAGCCGTTCTTAACGGTCCCGTAGAACGCCGGACATTGAACGCCGTTTTTTACGCCACCCTAATCCCAGATGCGTTCCCTGTGTGGGTGGCGTAAAATACGACGTTTTGTACGGGCATTGAACGTTGCTTTATTTGCCGCTCTGTGACATAAAATGCTAGCCTAGTGAACTAGACCAAATTCTTGCTTTGCAAAGTTTGGTCTAGGCATGCTCCATTGGAACCTCTGCAGCTCCTACCAGGACTCTGGCTGGCCAATCACAGCTCTCTAGAGGGGTTTCAAACACATAAAGAGCTGTGATTGGTCCATAATGGTGGGCCAGTCATAGTGCTCTATCTGCTTAGAGAACAAATCACAGAGCTTTATCTGCTTTGTGGGCCAATCAGGGCACTCTATATGCCTGGTGGGTGGGATGATGCAACAGAGTGAAACAAGAGTATGTCACATTCATTGTCCAGTGGAATGCGGAGATCAATTGAAAGACAACGGTAGAACCCGCCCCACAACCGAGAGCTGTCAATGGAGCGTGGCCAGACTAAATATTACATTTATTTAGTCTGGCTTGTCAGGCTAATAAAATGGCGCCTTTAATGCCACTTTGTGTCAGTTTTCATGCGTTTAAAATTCAACTTTACTCTCATTTATGCAGAGCCCTCCTCATGGGTTTCTCATCCACTTAATTTAAACTCCAGTGACCCAATGAAAGAAGAGGAGGTTGAGGCAGCAATAATTCATCCCAGATTCGCCGGGCTGAGTCCAGCTGGAACATCAGTGCTCTTTCTGTCCAAAACTCCCTTCTTCTTAAGCTCATCCACTTTGAGTATTTACTATTGTTTTTTGTTGTTGTTGTTTACTATTATACACAGGAGCTTCTGAAGATGTTCTGTCTTGCTTCTCCATCATCACTCTCCAGATCGATCAGACCAGCCACTCCAGAACCTTCCCAGATCCAGGATCAGATCACTTTAATAAAAGTTTGAAACATGTCTGCTTGTTGTTCTCCTATAGAAGCCTTAAACTAGAATTTGCTAATGAGCTTTCTTGGCTAAAATATGCTCTTGAATGTTTTTATTTACATAAATATTTCAAGAAAAACGTTTTTCATTGCTGCTTCACCAAGCCATGACTCTGAAAATGTCCTCATGATCCTGAAACGCTGGTTAAAACAAATTACTTTCAACCTCTTATAAAACAAACGTGTCTGTTGATGATTATGCCCACTACAATACTGAAGCACCTGCATACTTGCAAGTCAGACCCAAAAGGTCCAAGTGTCCCTGTGATGCTCTAGATACCTGTCCAAGTGTCCCTGTGATGCTCTAGATACCTGTCCAAGTGTCCCTGTGATGCTCTAGATACCTGTCCAAGTGTCCCTGTGATGCTCTAGATACCTGTCCAAGTGTCCCTGTGATGCTCTAGATACCTGTCCAAGTGTCCCTGTGATGCTCTAGATACCTGTCCAAGTGTCCCTGTGATGCTCTAGATACCTGTCCAAGTGTCCCTGTGATGCTCTAGATACCTGTCCAAGTTTCCCTGTGATGGAACACCAGATTTGCTAACTTTCTGTAATATTTTGATATTTAAGTTGAAAACATGAAATGCTGTAACACAAATTTCAAATGTTCTAGATGAACACTTGTTTCTAATCAACTAATCATTATTTCTGTGATTAGTCAGCTTTTTTTCTTTTCAATAAACACATGGAAAAATTACAATTATCTTACTGAAAAAATGGTTTAACAGTGTTGCACATGTATAATAATCTGCACTGGTTTTGACAGTTACGGCATTCTTCAAACTATAATAATAAAATAAAGTGAAAAGATATTTACAATTGATTACTTCAAGTTCCTACTATTTACATTTTATGCATCGATAGTGTAAATGGCTGTTTACTAAGGCATACAACATTAGAACCACTGGAACAAGAGAACAGGTGTTCTCCAAAAATCTTCTCAGTGACTACTGGTTCAGTGGTCCACAAAGAGCTTCTCTGTCTGTTTATCTGAGGAACCATTTTATCTTTAAAAAAAAACAGAACATCAGAATCTCCAGAACCTCTTAGAGGAGCTCAATGTTCTACTGAGGAGAGAACATCCACATAAACCTTCGCTGTGAAGAACCCTGGATGTTGTCCTGCAGGATAATCGCGTTGCTGGTGGGAGAGCTGAGAAGAATCAGAGCATCTGAAGAACAGAAAAGACCAGAGCATGGTTGCACAATTTTGGTCGTGGTTCTGTTCTGCTGTTCTGTGAAGTTGTGCCTCACTTTTTCTCTGTCCAAATTCTCATCAGATTTATGACACCATTGTTCCCAGTGAAGCCTCCAGAGGAGCGGTGTGGGCGGCTGCGATCGGGGTTTCCTAATGGAATGTTTATCTGTAGGAATTCTTCTAGCTGAGAAACACCAGGAGCTCAGTTAGCGTGTTTGATCCACAGGCCTTTGGAGGAGAACTGATGGCTTTTAGACCTTGTGAGGATATGTTGTCAGCAGGTTTTTGGTGAATTAATTGTCCTCCTAAAGACACAAACAACTTTAAACATTCATTAGGAGTTACTCCAGATGTTTCAACTGAGCTTTCATACATCCATAAATGTTCTGATCCACTAAGTTTCAGGGCTGAAACATCTCCTGTTGATGTTCCTGGAGTCTGAGGAACACAAGAACAAGCCAGCGTCTCATCTCAGACGCTGGCTTGTTTTTCCACAACACACAATGGTGAAACTTCTGCAGGTTCAGGTTCATCATCAGCAAAAGATCAGATTACAATATCATCATGGAAACAAGGCCTGAAGCTAATTGGCCATGAGCCAGAAATAGAAACGCGGCGCTGTTCCTGATGGACATGGGAACGGGTCCAGCAAGATCACGCTGATTGTTTGAATGTAAAATTAACTGCAGTTGAGGTTCTCACACTGAGGTCTGAGGACCCACTAGGGGACACTCAGGAGTTTTCGGATGTGCTCGAATCCAAAAGTCTCTCATATGTCAGGAGTAAAAACAGTCCTCTGACAGCTTTATCGACACGGGGACGTTTCTGTTCTGCAGCGTCAGACCGACGGGTTCTAACCATTTCTCATTCTTTATGTTTGCTTTCAGCCTCTTTTACGGCTCAGCATTTTAGTTTATTCATGAGGAGGTCCATGTTCTACAGAAGCCCATTCCTGCCACTCTGATTAAAATTGTGTTAAAATCTCATAATTATGACTTAGCAGTCTCATAATTATGAGATATATTTTTTAGTCTGTGTGGCGGGAAAGGGCTTCCATAGTGTGTTATCCATCCAACCATCCATTTTATGTGCCCGCTTGTCCACGCAGGATCGCGGGGGGCTGGTGCCTATCTCCAACGGCCTCTGGGTAAGCAGGCGGGGTTCTGAATGTTCTCATGAAATAAAAATAAACCTCCTTTGTGAGTAGCTGTGGGAAACAGCACCCCCTGTTGGTCATTTTAACTGATTTTTTTATATTTTATCAGAAGAAAATTTTGGGAAAAATTACACTATTTCAAGTTTCAAATCAATTCAAGTTTATTTATATAGCGCCAAATCACGACAAGAGTCGTCTCAAGGCACTTCACATAGTAAACATTACAGGTCGGTTCATTAAGCCAATCAGTAAAAAGTTTCCTATAAAAGGAACCCAGCAGATTGCATCAAGTCACTGACTGGTGTTAGTGACTTTACAACAATCCTCATACTAAGCAAGCATTTAGCGACAGTGGAGAGGAAAACTCCCTTTTAACAAGAAGGAACCTTCAGAGGATCCTGGCTCAGTATAAGCAGCCAACCACCACGACTCACTGGGGATCGAGAAGACAGAGCAGACACTTTTATTTGCTGCTCAGATAAGAACAAGTTATTTCTTGTGATTTCTTACTTCTTCAAGGATATTTTACTTCTGTCAAAAAAAGACACTAAGAAACAGTAAAGTATTTATTTTAGTATTAGATGAATAATCATCTGTTCTGTTTTATATTGTGAAATAAGTTTGAGAGTTATTTATCAAAAAATTAGGATCTAAACAATATATTAAGCTTTTTCATCCTTAAAACAAAATCCTCCTAAAGATCAATTTGATGTTTGGATTTTCTGGTTTAATGCTAAATAAAACTTAAAAATTTTGTCTCGTAAACAGTTTCCTTGTTCCTGTTTAACGTTCAACTGGCTTGTTACCATCCACAGGCATTATGGGAGATTAAGTTCCCAGGAAGCTTTAGGAGATGGTGATGAAGCCAGAACAGAGGATCTCATGTTTAGGTGGCTTTTTGTTGTGATGTCAGAATAAATGTCTGATTTGTGGGTTTTCCTCCAAGTGTTTCCATGGAGACGAAGCGGTTTAATGTTTACAGGCAATGAGGAAGTGGACTCTGATCTCAGGTGTTTTCGCTGCAGCACTCTGAGATCAGTCAGAATCAGAGACATTCTGTAGGAGAACGGGACCTGAAGAACCTTCTGAACACAGTAAGAACAAAGACTCACCAGAAGCTGCTGCTCGTCTTTGTCGCTCCTCAGGATGAAGCTGGAGCTGAAGATTGAGCTGCTGAAGTTCTGCTTCAGTGTTCTGAACTCCATCTTCCTGGTGAGACTCCAAACACTTTAAAAACAAAAAGTTTAATTTACTTCTGCAATGTTTAAATGTTGTCATGTTTTAATTTATTCAGTAATTTGGTGAACTGAATTATTTATTTCAGATGAAATAAAAAAATTAGGGTAATTTATGATGTTATTTAATCTTTTTATCTTTTAGATGTTTTATTTCTAATTTGTGTTCTGCTCATCACCACTTTAGTCAATTCTATATTTCTGTACAGATCATTTTGTTTACTGAATCATTGTTTTCCCCCTTCATTATTGATATTTATCTTGTTTTTCTGTTCATTTTTTAAAAGAGAAACAAAAATTTGCTTTGATGTTTATATTTTAACACCATTCAATTTTTTGCGCAGAAAACAGATTTTCTTTAACCATTAACCCTAATTCCAGTTCAGGAAACAAATTTCCACATCCTGTCTGTGTTTTACCGGAGTGCCCCAAGGCTCAATGATCGGTCCCTTTTCTTCCCTGATTTCTACTGAACTGAAGGAACGTCTGAGAACCTAAATCTCTTTAAGATGCTAAATCCAAATCCTGTCAAAGTCTAAAGAGGAACTAACATAGGTGTCATGAACTGAGTTTTACCCATGCAGATCCTGGGTCTGAGTGTTGGAGGCTGTGCGCTCTGGATCCTGTTTGACACTGGAACCTTCCTGTACATCCTCTCCTCGGGTAAAACAACATCTATCTGTAAAACATGATGTTCAGGTAGAGGTCCTCAGCAGGTCCTGCTAATTTTATGTGTTCAAAACACTTTAAGCACCAAGTCAAGTTTCATTTAAACAAGGTCCAATTAATTCCTCTGCAGCAGAGCTGCATCAAGCTGAGGTGAACCTGGACTTACTTCCTGGTTAGAGAAAACAAACGGAGCATTAACCCAATGATGAGACTGGATGTGTTTTAATGTCCTACATGATGTTTTGTGTTGATGTTTAGAGGAGATGCGTGTGGTAGCAGTAGGACTGCTAATGATTGGGGGTGTGGTGATGTTGGTCAGTATGACTGGATGTGCTGCAGCCATTTGCGAGAGACGCTTCCTGCTGCTAGTGGTGAGTCACAACGCATCATCGTTAATCACCAGCATATACCTCTAGACCACCATCATCACATACCAATCACATTTCAGAGATGTCATTCCTCCAATAGGCCTGACAGTACCTCTGCGGCAACATGCAGGTGAAGTCTGATGGTGTTTAAAAATCTTCTGATCTTGAATAATGGACCAACAGATTACCAGGGACAGTGTCAACAGTCTTAAAGGTTTTCAATATGCTGCTTAGTCTAAAACGTCACCCAGTCGTGAGAACTGGATCAGTGTCCAAAGAACCAGATCCTGGAACCAATCAACTGAATTAATCTTTATGAGTTCAGTGGCTGGAGGACAGCAGCTCTGATTAGGATGCCCATACTGGCCACCTCCATTAGGAGGTTCTCCAGGTTTCTGTAGGAGATCTGGGGGCAGAGCCAGGACTTATGAGGAGACTTTATCCTCAATGACCTAGAGACACCTCGGAATGTCCTAGGAGGAGCTGGAGAGAGGGAGGTCTGGGATGGGTGGATGGATGGATGTGTTCTGCAGGAGAAATGACACCACTGGAATGTGACTGGATGGTTTACAATGTTGGTTCAGGTCCAAAGGGACTGAAACCCAAACAGCTGTCAGAAATTGGACATTCACAACAAACAATAAAAACACAAGTAAAGGGTTTCCAGAAACTGGAGATGATTTTAAATCTCACAAAATTCTAGTAAATACATTTCAGAAGCTGATATATGAAGATCAGGTGTTAAAACATTTCTGTACTTCCTCCTCAGTATGTAGTCTTTGTCATCGTCCTCATCCTCGGCCAGCTGTTTGTCTCACTGCTGCTGCTCATAAACAGGAAAAAGGTTTGGACTCTTCCCTCACACTTTTTAAATTTTAAAAGTTTGGTGGATAAACTGACTTGTCGTCGCCTGATGAATCAAACTCTGTGGTGCAAGAAAACACCAAAATGGAACCATTACAACAGTAGGGGAAGTTTCATCCATGTTTTTCTTTTATTTAGAGAATTCATTATAGGCTATGTTTTCTTTATGTTTATGTTTATTCATTTAGGGGACGCTTTCATCCAAAGCGACTTACAATTTATAACCTATAGGGCATGTTGTGATCTGTGGGGGAAACCGGAGTACCCAGAGGAAACCCACGCATGCATGGGGAGAACACACAACTCCACGCAAAAAGGCCGCAGCCGAGCCGAGTTTCAAACCTGCAACCTTCATGCTGCGAGGCAACAGTGCTAACCACTGCGCCACCATGCAGCCTTTATAGAATGTTGCATTAAATTTCAAAAAGACTAAATGGATTTCTGCTAAAATAGGACGATGTACTCAGCCTTTGAGGCGGTTAACCAGAATGGTGCCCTGAGGAACTCCTCAGTCAGATGAAAAGAATGAGTTCTGATTCTGGTCTTGAAACTTACTGAAAACAGAAGTTTGAGAACAGATGGAGGTTTTGGTTTAGTCACTTGCCTCCTGCCTGTTCTAGTTCTCTGTGGAACATCTGTTGTTTTCTTTGTTTGTTTTGCTCAGATTGAACAGAGTCTGACTGAAACTGTGGACAAGATCATCTCTGAGTACGGAGATGACACCAACGCTCACAGCAGACTTCTGGACAACGTTCAGCACTATGTGAGTCTGATCTTCTCATCTAAATGAAATAATGAATCTGTTTTCCTGAAAGGTTCTGACTGTTCCACAGGCTAAATGCTGTGGTAGAACCGGCCCGGCTGACTGGATGAAGAACTCTTTTATACAAAATCTGAACCTGACGAGTCCAGAAGTTCTTCCATGTTCCTGTTTCAGGTCATATCATCTCAGATTTACATCGTCTTGGTGTTCAGAAAACATCAGCTTCACTGAGCCGCAGTTTGGAAGAGGAAACGGGACCTTTGATCAGGTAAAACAAAGTTCTTCCAGCCTCACACGTTTCAGATAAAAGTATCAGGAAACATTAAAGAGCTGAATGTGGTTCTCATTAACGGTTGATGGTTTGGGTTTCTGCAGCAGGTCAAGCAGGACAAAAAAAACCTAATATAAAGTTGAATAAAAATGTAAAAAAGAGTCAAATAAAAACTGGTTAAATAGATAATAGGTTAGATGATTGCTGCGTATGTCTACAGAGACCAGGCTGTTTTTGAGGCTGTTGACCTGTCTTTGTGACAGAATTGCAGTCAGAAGCTCAATTATTGGCTGCAGGAGAACATCCTAACCATCATCGGCATGGACGTGGGCCTCATCCTTCTCCAGGTAACTGAACTAATAAGCCTCGACAAAACCCGTGCTTCCATCAGCATCCTGATGAGTCAGATGATATTAATATTACAAGAGTAAAAGAAGTAAAATTTTTGGGAGTTATAATTGATGAAAATGTATCTTGGAAGCCACATATAAACAATGTGAAAACTAAAATAGCTACAACAATCGCAATGTTACATAGAATAAAATGGTCACTGGATGATAACTCCCTATATTTATTATATAATTCACTTATTGCACCATATTTGAACTATGGTATAGAAATCTGGGGCACAACATATAAAACTTACACAAATTCTATCTATATATTGCAAAAAAAAGCAATAAGAATCATTACAAGGAGTAATTACAGAGATCCATCTAACCCGTTATTCATAAAAACAAAAACATTAAAATTCTATGACCTAGTGGACTACCATATTTCTAAATGTATGTATAATGCAAACAAAAAAAACCTTCCTAAAAATTTACTTATAAGATTTATACAAAGACAGAGTAAATATGAACTAAAAGGTCATGAATTATTTAAAGGAGCAGTGTGTCTCTATATATGGAGATAAAATATAGAATAAGCTGGGTAATGTAATCAAGGATGCGAAAACGATATTTACTTTCAAAAAACTAATTAAAAATGAACTACTGGAATCATATATGTGCAAATCAATTATATAATAAAATTAAATAAAATAAAAATAAAGCTATAGAAGATGTGTGTAGGTATATTCATGTGTGTATGTATAAATATGTATGTATGTATGTGTATATGTAGTGGATACGTGTGTATGTCTATATGTATATGTATAGATGAAGTATGTGCGACCATATGGGCATGCGATGCACTTTAATGTATATATGTATGAATAGGTATATGTGCAAAAATCCTTTTGCTTTTTGAATTTTTATTATTACTATTAATTTTCTCTTTCTTCTTTATGAATTGAACTCAAGTTAGCTAACCAGTCGAGCAATTACTTTGTGTAGGCTAATTAATAATTATTGTTATTTCTTTGTAAAAATGTAATTTTAGTTAAAAAGGGGCAGATAACATAAGTTTTCTTCTTTCAGTTCCCTTTTCATTTTCTTGGTTTGAGAAACCTCATTTTATTTGTTAGTATTGTTTTTCTTTTCTATTTTAATAACAAATGAAATTAATAATTTTAAAAAATGAGGGCTCTAGCAGCATTTAAAATGTTTTGCTTTATTACTTTTTTTTCCACAGTTGGCTTTGATTTCCATCTCAGTGTCTCTGTTCCAAATGTTTGGAAGAAAAGTGGTCTTAAAAAGAACCAGTCAGCTGATAGATGAAGCCGACGACCACCCAGACTCCACCCCTGATGACCTTCTGGACTGTGCAGAGCAGAATTATGCCTACATGGGTCCTGATGCTGATCACACACGCCCACCACTACATGACCCTCAAAGAAGTCAACAGCCTGCCTTGTAACTATGACAACCAGCATCTAAACCCGACAATTCAGTGCTTCTCTTAAGTCTGAAAACAATTCTTCTATTATCCGTCAATTCTGAACCTGCATTTTAATTTTAAAAGCGTTTGTTTAGTTTTCTGAGAATCTCTGGAAGTGTGCGAATAACAAAGCAATTTTCTAGGGATAGCCATAGCCACCCCTTGGGGTCGCCACTGCAACATCAGAAAGTGCAAACCAAGCTGCAGTTTGGCTTATTACCTGTAGGTGGCACTCACACTCAGAAACGTCTGTTTAGACAAAAATTTATTAAAAAAAAACAGATGAGAAACATTTCAAGCATTAAAATTCAATAAATACAAATACACATGTAACCATCATTTCACTGATCCTCACACACCTGAGTGCATTTAAGTTAAAGGTAAATGTGTTCTTCTGCACTGGTGTTGTTACAACAAAGCACTGATCTTACAGCAACATCTATAGTCTCACAGAGAATTACAACAAAATACTGGAGATAAGGTTTAATAAAATACTAAATACAACTTTTTGAACTTTAAACCATATGATTTAAAACATTTCAGTGCAAACTAACAATTCAAGGTGTTACTGTACATAGCGACTTTATGTGCATGAAAATCATGAGGCAAAATCATAAAGGTCAAAGGTTTCAGTGACTTTTGTTTGTTTCTATGCTTGGTGGTATGTTTCTGTTTTTTATCACAAAAATGTCATAGTGGGTTAAATATCTGATTTTCCTGGAGTTAAAACATCAGTCCAGCTGACTCCAGACAGGAAATATAAAAAACATCAGTTACTGATAAAAGTTCAGTTTAAGCTGCTCTGAGTTTTAGGGACCTCCTCCCATCAGGGACCAGGATCGGGTCAGACCGGGACAAGAGGATGAAGGAGCTGGGATCTTTGTCAGGAACTAGTGTGTGTGTGTGTGTGTGTGTGTGTGTGTGTGTGTGTGTGTGTGTGTGTGTGTGTGTGTGTGTGTGTGTGTGTGTGTGTGTGTGTGTGTGTGTGTGTTATGTGAGCAAAGCAGCCACCTGTTGCGTCCAGCACAAAACACACCTCATGGATCCAGTCAGGATGTCTATATCTGGAAACGGAGAGGAAAAGGAGGAGGAGGGACAGTCTTCAAAGGCCACCTTGGAATCATTCTGAAACCAACCAATCAATCAATCAATCAAATTTTTTCTCAATTCATATAACAAGATTCAATTCAATGTCTGACTTTTTCTCTCTTAAGAACACATTCCTCCTTTCTTTTCTTTTTTCCTTCCTTCCTTCCTTCCTTCCTTCCTTCCTTCCTTCCTTGTTTGTTTCTTTTGAAGAATTTCATCTGTTCTTTCTATCTCTTCCTTTTATTTTTATTTATTTCATCCTCCCCTTATTTGTTACTCCCCTTCCTTGCTTCCTTCTTTACTTCCAACACATTTTCTTCCACTTCTGTCTTGCCCTCCATCTTTCCTTCTCAGTGTTTACTCCTCCAGAGCAAATAGCCAATCAGCAGCCAGAGACTCACCAAGTGTTGCAGCAGGTCCTGGTTCAGTAACACAGCCGGACACAGCGCTCCATCAGGAGAGAACGGTTGGAGTTTCTCTGCACATGCCTGATTCTGGATTAGTCTGTCGGTTAACTCGGATACCTGCAGCCGACAGGAAACAGAGAAACCTTCAGAAAATCAGCTGATGATCATGTTACAGTTTCTGCTGAACGAAAGGTAATTTCATCAGACTATTTCTCAGGTTTTAGAGATCTGTATCAGTGGGCTCTGGGTGGTACCTGGCTCCAGGTGAAAGCTGTCTCATTGCATTTTGGAATAAAAAGATTTTCCATATATTCCTACAGAAAACAAAAACAAAAGTCTAATTAAATTGTGCTTGTAGTTCAGGGTTATAGAGAAAGCTGCACGTCAGGTCTCTCACCGTCGTTTGGAGGACTCTGCTGTAGTTCTGCAGAACCTTAAGCAGGTCTTCAGTGATGCTCCGTACCTCAGAGTTTATTGGCAGTGATTTACCTGCTACAAGCTCCGCCCAAAATCTCAGGAACAGGATGTAGAGGGAAACACAACGCACTGCAGGACAAACAGGTTTGTTTTAAACAAACGTTCACTTAACATGATCTGAAATCTCCAGGGATCATGACTTAAATTAATAAAAATAAATATTCAAAGAACATCGGGTTTAAAACAGCTGGTAGGATTGATGCTCATTGACATTTTAGACTGTTCAGTTGTAAATAAAGATAAAATAATTTGAATTTTGAATCTGACTTTTAAAAAAGTTGCTTTGTGACAGAAAAGTTTCACATTTAATGAAATTTAAAGAGCAAGTCACCCCTACCAGAATCTAACTCCATTCCAATTTCCTGTTTGAAAAGTGCACCACAAGAAGGCGTTGCCTGGCAGACCAAGAGGGCGGAGCAGCTAACAAATACACACACACACTGGCTCACAGCAGCATTGTGACATCATATGATACCAGCTAGCGCCATAGGGTACCTCTTAGCTAATAGCGATGACAGATTTAAAATTCAAAGAGTTTTTACCTGAAGAGGCCGCAACACTGACAGCTTTAGGCAGAATTAGGGCTGGGGGTAAACGATTATTTTTAAAACGATTATTCTGACGATTATTTTATCGAATAGTCGACTATTCTAATGACTATTTAGAAAATTAATCTAATGATTATTTTTCTATTGCACAATTAACAAAAACCAGAAAATCTCAAATAAATTCCTCAAAAAAATTGATAAATTCTTACTGTAAGAGAATAAACACTACAGGCCTTCCATTTTGTATAACACTGCGTTTATTGTGTTGCGGTTGGTTATGTTCTGGTGACGTGTAGAACTTGGGAGTGCAGGCTGCTGCCTGAGAGGTGGTAGAAGATGGAGTGTCTCCATGCTGCTTTGTTTTGGTCACTTATGTGCGTGAGGCGAGTGGTCTTACGGATTAAACCAAACTCAGGTGATATTTTACACTAAACCGAAAACCCACAACACTCTAAATGTAATAAAAGGGAGATCTACACCACAAAAAAGATGAACTCTAAACCAAAACGTAACAGCTTATCCCAACGCAAGAAGCTGTTAGCGAAGATGCTAACAGTAGCTTTACCAACGTTAAGTTCAAGTTACCAAGTTTAAATAAACCAAAAACACCCAGCAGCAAACAGACCAGCACTGAGGAGAGACTGCTACCACCAAAACAGCTCTCCTCGTGTCTGAAAGAAGCTCCTTAATGAAGGGAGAAGCGCTCCCGGTGATTTTCTACATCTGCGATAGACACGAAGCAGCGCATCTGACCCCGGAAGTTGTTGTCCGTTGCCAGGAGACGAAGGCGGGCAAAACAGGAAAATAATCTAGTAGTGGACGGACGTTGTTCCGGGTCTTCGGTATTTGGCGGAGATGTTAGTGAAGGCGGAGAAGAGGGCGAACTAGAGGAAAAACAGGCAGATTCCTCCTCTATTTACAAACTCCTGGGGATGCAACAAGTGGGCGCGGTGCGTCGACTTCCGGATCTGACGTCGACAAATTTTTAGAATCGAGCCGTCGACTTCGTCGAGGCTTCGCTACAGCCCTAGGCAGAATATTTAAATTCTAGCAAAGATGCACTAAAGTTTTAATGTATTGACTACATGTGTCTACAGTCACAAAGAAAAGGTTGATTCGGGGGTGACTTGCTCTTTAAAAATAACAGCTTTTTCTTCTTTAAGGTTAAAAAAAAACAAAAATATGAGAAAAATATATTCAGTGGTCAGATTCAGATGTTAGATCATTCAATTAATATTTAATTTATCCTGAAATTCTATTTCGGTAAGTCGTGTACCGAATGGCCGAGTTTTTCATCATAAATGACCAGAAGTTCATTTGTAACTTACAGGCCAAACTTCTTCATACAGGCTAATCTGACACTGTGATGCTGATATAAAGAAATGAACTTGAGCCAATATTCTTAACAAATACATGCATCATGAGTCATCAAGGCTGCAAGACCAGGACTTCTTATCTTTTATTTATCCTCTTTGAATAAAGTCTATCTAGCCTGGCTCTCATAAATTACTTTAAAACATCATATAATCATATTTTGTTGAATGAACAAATTGTTTAAATCAAAGTGTTTTAATAACGTGTCCTACATTAATGAATGATGGTTAAAATGAATAGTTTTCCTGTAATGATTTGTTTCAGATCTAAAATTACACCAGTAATTGTTGAATTAATAATTTAATCTATCAGTGTGAACATAGTAATGTCACCATATTATCGTAAATGGTTTAAAACATCTGTGCTTTATATAATCTGTTCAACATTTTCACTTCACACTAAGAAATAAACTCTCTAAGTTTGTGAGGGAAGGAGGGATCTTCTGAGGTATTTTGGTCATGCCCTTTAAAACTGGTCAAATTCTGATTTGTCTAAATTTGTCAACAACATTTAATAAAAACAGAAATGACTTCCTGATCCCTATCTCCTGCAGCTTACTCTGTAGGCCAACCTGATGAGCAAGCATTTGGAACCATCCTCTCTTTTGACCCCAAGGTCACAATTCATATTTACATGGAATATCACATCCTATTGATCATTTAACAAACATTTAGTTAATCCTCACCGCTACAGGTCATTAAAAAGAAAACTTTTGACATCTTATTGAGAACTAAAAAAAACTATTGTTTTCTATTTTTTTAACTTTTTAAGTTTTTACTTTTAATATTTCTGCTTTCCTGCATTTGTGGTTTTTAAAGACCCAAACAAGCTTTAAATCATGTCACTAACACTATAAAGACTACCAAGGGTTAACAAGAACTCACTGATTAAAGTAAAATGAAACAAATCTTTGCCTTGAATCTTGGTGCTATATAAAGAAAATCCTGTTTCTGCAGAAGTCTGAGTCACTTCACGTAGATCAATTTATCTATGAAACTTTCACTTTCTGCTCTGTGGAGACTGGGTTTGATTAGAAACATGTGTGTGTGTGTGTGTGTGTGTGTGTGTGTGTGTGTGTGTGTGTGTGTGTGTGTGTGTGTGTGTGTGTGTGTGTGTGTGTGTGTGTGTGAGAGAGAGAGAGAGAGAAGAGGAAAATATCATTTCTATAGCACCTCTCAAGAAAAAAATCACAAGGCGCTTCACAAAAACAAAAAAAATGTAAAAATATAAAAAAGCATTTAGAAAATGTTTAAAAATATATTTAAAATGAGCAAAAATAAGCAATTGGGATTTAAAAGAAAAAAGGTTAAGAAAGAGAGAGAGTGAACAGGAAAGAGGGAAATCAGTGGATCCTGAGGAAGGTGGAATAGGTGGGGAGAGCAGAATAAAGAGAGAGTGGTGAAGAAGGTCATACAAAAGCCAGCTTGAACAAGTGAGTCTTCAGCTGCTTTTTAAAGGAGACCACTGAGTCCACTGATCTCAGGCTCAGGGGGAGAGAGTTCCAGAGTCTGGGGGCCACAGCAGCAAATGATCTGTCGCCTTTGGTCTTTAGCCTGGTGCGCTGCACAACCAGTAGGCTTTGATCACTGGACCTCAGGGAACTGCTGGGGGTGTAGGGACTAAGAAGATCACCAATGTAAGATGGTGCTTGTCCATGTAAGGCCCTATAGACCAGAACCAGGATCTTGAAATGAACCCTGAAGTTGACTGGCAGCCAATGAAGCTGGAGGAGAAGTGGGGTGATGTGGATGTGTTTGGAGGACTTGGTCAGAAGCCGAGCACAGGCATTCTGAACCACCTGTAGACGGTTCAGGGAGGTTCTGCTCAGACACGTGAAAAGAGAGTTACAGTATTCTAAGGGTGAGGAGATGAAGGAGTGGATAACTGTCTCAAGTTCAGAGTGGGACAGAATGGGACTCAGCTTAGCAATGTTCCTGAGATGGAAGAAGGAAGAGCGAACAAGAGAACTGACATGAGAATCCAGGGTGAGAGCTGGGTCAAAGGTCATGCCAAGATTCCTGACAGAAGTGTGTGTGTGTGTGTGTGTGTGTGTGTGTGTGTGTGTGTGTGTATGTATGTGTTGGGGTCACTTGGAGATTTCCCTTAGAACCTGTGTTAATCAATAATGCCTGAAGGCCATTAAAAACAGATGATGGAGATTTCATCCCTCACAAACTCAACTTTAAATCTGTACTCAGGCTGAAATTAGCACAGAAAAACCTTTGATGCAACAAAATCAGCTGATAACTGAATAAAAATGCTGCTGAGTAAAATAAAACATTCCAAAAAAAGTAAAAATTTTGCATAAAATTTTGTTTTCAGAGCTGCAGCTAAAGATGAAACCAGAAATACTGACTTGTTTTCTGGAGCAGCTGAGATGCTTGGTCGTGGTCCTGGTTCTGATTGCAGTCCTGGATCTGGTCTTTGAAACCAAAGCTGCTGCCAAAGAAGAAGACAGGATAAAAATGAATTAGTTATCTTATGAAAGTAGACTCAGCTGAGCTGCTGTCTCCTTCAGGATTGCTCTGATTCTGATCCTGGTTCTGGTTGGATATTTATCCTCCATCAATTCCGGGTTATTCTGTGGAAGTGTCCTGCCATCAGAATTTGGGAACTCCCAGCTCATTTCATCACTTGATGGAATTCAGGAATCCACACCTTCAGATAGCAGCTGAATTCATCACAGCCTGAGTCAGAAATCGTCAAAAGCAGCAGATAAAAATACTCCAGATGTGTTCAGCATAGAAACACGATCCACTTCTGTCAGCTGGAAACCCTACATCATCATCCTCGTTATTATTATTAATAACCAGCAGTCCCATTTAGAGTGACTCACTTTATTTAGATTTAATCTAACCTTCAATTCGATCCAGTTTCTGAGTTCACGTGGAGCTCAGCAGACTCTAAAGGAGCTGTTTTGTCTTTTGCAGGATTCAACTTTGTTGGGATCACCTTCTTTCCACAGGGGTCACCAGGTGAAGCTAGTGATTATTGTCTCTGATGGCTCTCCATACTCAGGTTCTCCATCAGTCTGGACTCAGAACCAAATTCCAGCTAAAGTCAGACCAGCTCTGACTTTTATTTGGTTCTGATCAGCTCTCTCTAGGTTCTGATCTAGACTTGGACTTTATCAGCTTTTCTTGCTGCCTGACCCGGTTCGTGTCTCTGTGTTCTCCAGAGACCCAGGCTTTTATTTTGGTGTGAAATGTTTATTTCCTCCAGTAAATCCCAGTTAGGACCTCACAGACATTAAACAGTAAAATACTGAGGTGCAAAAAGCCGACGTCCTCTTTAGGAGCTTAATCTAAAACCAGTAGCAGATGATTCATTACCTTTTATTATAACTTTTGCTTTTAGTTAAATGTGAGAAAAACCAGAACATGATGTCAGCTTCATATGAGCAACACAATGATGATGAAAGTGTTTGACGCGGGAGGGTCTTCATTTTATTCCATCTTCAGCAGGGAAAACGAATCAGACAGCAGGAACTCTCATCCTGCCCACTTTGAGCTGGAACGCACCTGGTGGATTTGCATACAGCAGCTCCATGTGGAGGGGCAAATCTCAACACGCCTCGCCTGAAGCTAACTGCAGGTTCAGAGTCGGAGCAGATTTAATTTTGCATCTGATTTTTAAACTCCTGCGACTAAAACAGTGTGTGAAACAGCCCGATGTA
The DNA here is from genome assembly GCF_043380555.1 of Nothobranchius furzeri. Taxonomy (NCBI): domain Eukaryota; kingdom Metazoa; phylum Chordata; class Actinopteri; order Cyprinodontiformes; family Nothobranchiidae; genus Nothobranchius; species Nothobranchius furzeri. The sequence continues at coordinate 60,128,089 of NC_091745.1, read as the reverse complement.
ACACAAGCACAGTAAAACTCAAAGAGATGCATTACAACAGACAGACAGACATCTATTATTATCTATTATTTAATTATCATCCATAAAAGTTCAACAGTGATGCAAGATGACCACAGGCAGAGAAAAATCAGTGAGACGGAAAAATACGTCTGAGGGCAGAACAGCTAAAGGAGACCAATCAGCTGATTTGGAGACCAATTACATCAGAAAAAGGCCAAAAGAGTTCATAGAAAGGGAAATCATGACTCTTAAAATGAGCCTGGAGATGCAGAAGAACTAACATGAACTTTGTTGGGTTAGATAAGCACAGAAAGAGAAATGAAATGATAAAAATTTGTTTAAAACAACATAGCATATGAAATAACATCAGATAGTAAAACAATGTTTGTGTTGGAAGTGAAGCAGATGATTCCGGTTGGACTAAAGTGGAACCACAATGATTTTCAGACTTGATTGACAGTTGTGCAGATGTTTGATCATGTTTCCTTACCTGATCAGGTGTGTGGTCCCGTCACGCTCAAAGGCCCACCCGCCTGAGCTAAAACTCCGCCTCCACCGACTGAACTCCTTTTAGTAATTTACCTACAGCTCACCTTGAACCTTTTCCCAAAACCACCGCTGATAAAGTAGTAAAAACGTCAGACTGTAAAAGACGTTACAGCAAAAATTCCTCAAATTCACCTCATCCCAGGAAGTGTGCAAGTTATAGTAGCTCACAAGGGGCGGGGCTTAGATCAGGATCAACCACTAGGTAAAATTGAGTTTAACACTTTAGCTAAAGGTAAGTTCTAAACAGCTGGTTCTTCTGTTTGCAATATCTGCTGATCAGATTTATTAGCATCACCAATCTGAGCTCACCTGCGGCAGCGGGATTTCTCTGGAGCAAACAGCTACGTGTTAACAAAAGGAGCACAAACATCAGCAACAACCTTAAACAAGCAGCTGTTGGGATGGGTCAAAGGCCAATGCTACTTGTGAGTTTATCATAAAACAAAGGAAGATTAAATGGAGGATAGCTGCTATTCAGACGTCCCAATGGGCTCACACAGAGGTCAGAGGTCAACACTCCAAGAGCTTTACCTGAGACTCCACAGGTTCTGGTTCTGGTTCATCCATACGGTGGAAGCTACCCGACATTCGCCCCATGGAACCCTGCCTGATTCGTCACAGTCTGAGTCAGGGATCATCAGCAGCCGACGATGAAATAAAACATAAAGATACTCCAGAAACACAATGATCAGCTTTTGTCAGTCAGAAAATTAAATTCTAAAAATAAAATTGACACGTTGGAGGGATGTTTCAAGTGTCCAAACGTGACAGTAAAACATCTAGAACATATAATCCACATAAACACTAGATCTAAAACATATAAATAATAAAAAGTAAGATAACATTTCAACGTTTATTTTTTTTTTTAATGTTTTAGTATTTTCAGCATTGAACTGAGCTTGGTTCATGCTCTAAAACATTTCTGAATTTCAGACAATGAGACTATTCCCACTGTGCAAAGATCTAGCTTGGACGTCCTACTGATGTGGTCTGGACTGACAAACCGACATGATCTGCACGTCCACGTGACGTTGACTGTTTGCAGGGTTGGGTTCAAACCAAACAACAAACCAGGCCAGAAATGTCATTTCTGATATTTTTTAGGTTTTAAAACTCACTTATTTCTGTTGTTAGTTGAAAAATATTTAAATAATTACAATTTAGAGAGAAGTTAAAATTATATAAAATGCCTGGAAGTGATGTCTACTACATCCAAAGTGCAACTTCCTCTCTTTTCTAAAAGAATCCTGACTTTACAGTGCCAGAGAAAGTCCCAATTTTATTTGAATAAATGTCTGCATTAAAGGTATAGCTAAGGATATTTTTTTTTCAGGTGGATCATCTGACCATTGGTCCGCTTAACTGTTAATCATTTTGGTGAACCATTCACGCAAGGACGTCGTCATACATTGCCAGGTGGTTTTCACTTCCTGCACATGCGCAAAGCGAAGGTTATTTGTCGCCGGTTTTTGCACGACAGGTAAGCTAAAGTTCAGCATTCTATTTGGAGAAATTCATTTCAGATGACCGCCAGAAGAAGAAGTTGGCTGCAAGGCCGGCAGCTACTTGTAACGAGAATAACTGGACATTCTTTCTCATGCACTTTTTTTTTTCTCCAAAACGAGGAGTGGGCAGTTCTTTCCTGAAATTAAGAAACATCCTCCACTATACCTTTAATTCATGGAAAAATGTCCTAGATAATTATTAATAAAAGTGCACAATTGGTTTTTGTGCTTTGACTTTATTTTGGTTTATAGTAGCTGTTACAGCCTCCTTCATTAGTGGCAGCCTGCCACTGGCAGGTTAACCATTGTCTCCCTATTATTCCTGGGAGGTGTGCTCATCAGGACCCAGTCGAGCTCCGCCACAGGAGGGTGCTGTCAATGAAATCCCATGGACAGCTTCTATCACTGCTGCTGCTGCTGACATTCACAGCTGCAGTGCATCAGCTTATTGGGACACCAGCTCCAAGTTTAGCTGAGGAGAGCTGAAGAGGGTGTGACGAGCTGAGCTGTTGGGGGGGGGGGTACTGAGAGCTGAGAAACTGAGCCAAGAAAGACGCTGAACTGAGAGGAGATGCTGAGGGGAGATGAGAGGAACTGAGGGGAGAAACTGCTGAATTGAAGGCTGGAAAGAGTGCTTGAGCACTCTTGAGTCTATGAGTCGTTTACATGTGCCACTCTTGTCCAAATACGTGCCCCTTCCTGGCCACCCCAAAATATTTCTAGACACGTCACTGTATTATGTTTCTCGGCTGGCCAGGGAACACTTTAGGATATCTTCGGAGAAGCTTATGGTTGGCCCAAGTAGCTGGGAAGAGGGAAGTCTAGGCCTCTTTGTTTAGGCTGCTGCCCAAGCCCCCACAATGGAGCTCTAAAATTGAGTCAAACCGGAAGTACCACCCTTGCAGTTCCACCCTCATCCGCTGGGGGCTGGTATCAGAAGCGAGCAAATCCTCGTTGACTCCCATGTTAAAAATACCAATTTCACAGCAGAAATAAACATGTTTACAGCCTGGTACCAAAACATGTTTTTGGTTTAAATTATCTAGTTTACACTCATGCCAACTCTGAGGGGGGGGGGGTGAATTGATTTCTCACTCTTCTGTTTAAGTGTATTGAAAGCCTAAAATTCTGTATAATTAATGAGCATCAGACCCACGTGACCACAGAGCTAGCTCCGTGGAAAGGCCTCAGTAGAGCCTAGGTCTGGCTTGGAAACTGCTCCGGCATTTTGAGTCTCTGTGTTTGTGTATTCTTTTTTGGATGTTATTTGTGCAATTGTTGGACAAAATGACTTGCTGTGGCATTAATTGCACTAATAGAGCGTCCAAGGAGTCTCCACTTCATTTTTTTCAGTAAGTAAAATTATATTTATGTATTTTAGGTCACTGCCGAGCTGAGCTTAGATTTTAACATGTACTGTTAACCATGAAATTTAAATGTAATAGGGTAAAACCCAGTGCATTTAACATAATGCTGCACTTTAGAAAATGGGTTGAAATATAACATGTTGGTGGAGCTGGGTTCCGACTATCGGCTTGTGGAGCTCTCGGGAGACCGATGTTTTCCACCCGTTTCTTCACGGCTTCTGTTTGCTGTGCGGAATGCCGGCTTTTTCTCCCTGCAGCTCGGCACATCTCTGTCTGATCGCGGCTTCTGTTTGATGCACCGGGCTGCTGGCTTGTGGAGCTCTGGGATGGAAACCTTTCCACCCGGTTCTCCCCAGCAGCAGCTCTGCGCATCTCAGATCGCAGCTGCACTTGTCTGCTGTGCAGCTGCCAGCTTGTGGAGCTCTCGGAGACCTCTGTGTTCCACCCGGTTTTACCCAGCGGTCAGCCCGGCGTATCTCTGACTCAGAAGCTCTGGTGTTGTGCACAAACTCCGGTTGTAGCTAGGCTGCTACCTCCATTAGCTTAGCTCCCACCTCCGCATTAGCTTTGGGTTAGCCAGGGTTAGCTTGTAGCTAGTTCGACCGGGTGTCGTCAGTTGATCCCAGCCTTACAGCCCCACCCTCAGCTCCTCCTCTCTTCCCTTTTGTGGAATTGTCTGGGCTTGATGGAACCTGTGACACGGTCAAAATGGCGGTGGTGGCCACCTCCCATTTGGCCTCAAAAACGTGTTATTGGAGCCTATGGAAAGGAGATTTCCAGTATATTTATGTCGATGCTGCTGCCTCTGCGACCCATGCCTTGGATAAGCGGATGAAAATAGATGGATGGAAAATAAAAATTTCTTTCAGGTTATTTGTCTTTGTACTTTTGAACTACTTGGTCTTTTGCGGGAGGAAAGTAGGGTGAATACCTTGACTGAGCAGCTCAAAAACAGACGAGTCTGAACTGAATCTGAAATCTTAAGTTGTTTTTATTACAATTTTTTCAAAAGAACTTTGAACACAGAAAATAAAAGTCCTGTTTAATAACTGTGGACATATCCTGTTAATATATTCAAAAAGACAAATATTTCCTCCGCTGCTTTCCTCAGGTTAGCTAATGAGGTGAGCTCACATCACATAACACAGGCCTGATACAGTGAATCAGCAAAGAACCAACTCTCTCTGGGCTCTTGCAAAATTATTACATCACATTAGCCCACATGGTAGGATGCAGCAATTGGGAAATGTTCCATCAAAGGATATGACGTAACCTTAGAGGCCTCAACGACCCTTAATCCCACTCTTACAGTCAGGGGGAAATTATTTGATGCCCTGCTGATAGTAAGTTTTCCTGCTAGAGGAAAGGCTTGTTCTGTAGAATCGAGGGTTCATTCGAACAGTGAGAGGCCGAATGAGACCCAAAACATCCATCAAATCAGTTACAACATCTCTGGTGGAGTCTCAGTGATAATGTGAAGGGTGAGGAACCAGCTCAGAACTAAGGAGAAACTTGTGTAGGGTTTGGTAAATTGAGTGCTTTAGGAGCTCAACATGTATTACCTCCACTTATGACCAATAAGCTGTGATACTCTATCTAAATATTGAATATAACCCTGCTTGGTCTTTACTGTGTTTATCAGATGATTCTAGGATTCTTTGTTAATTAGGGGATTGTACACACTTTGTTTTGATTCAGAAAACAGTCAGGTTTATAAAAGTAAGAATTTATTTTACCAACAATTAAAACATGACAAGTTAACTAAGCATTTACTGTGATGGATGGAACTAGATGTGATGTATGAACCTATGTGTGAATGCAATGCTAGTCAGAACCTCCGTATCTAGGAGAGCTGAGTTCTGGATGTAAAAGAATATGGTTTGCGTTAAGCTATGAAGTTGATTATTATCAAAACACATCACACGCTATCTGTCATGTCTGCATACCCACTCGAAGACCCTCGTGATAGAGCCGGAATGTCGAAGTCCTCGGACTTCCAGGTACCGAGGTCCGTAGAACTTCAAACTTTAATCATTGAGCACAGACTAATGAAAGCATTTCATTATATTATAATTACTATAAGTAGCAATGAACAAACGTTTATTTAATAATTATCTAGCTCATAAGCTGTAGAAGTTCACATCTGATTTAGGAAATCCGGGCTGCGAGTGTTCACTTAAATGGAGGCATGAAGAGTCCTGAAAGATTGGACCTTGAGGAGAGAATGTTATTGTTGACATTTCGTTATCTGTGTTTAAAGCTGCAGGGAGGCTCTGAGCTCCAGCTGGTGTGATGAAGGCAGGCTGATTTAGAGGGGACACATGCAGTCTCGTGTCTCCCTTTTGACCAGATGTTGAATGGTCAAACTGTACCTAAAAACTGACCACTGTTGGACATTACACTTGTCAAAGGAAGCTGAGACTAAAGTCACCAGTAAGGGCCTAAATACACTTGCTTTTAATTACGCGTACGTGTTTATAATGGGCGACTAGCGTAGTTTGCAAATGTTAGAGTCGTTTGTGCGTGTCCTGTAAAATTACAGTGTGATACATTTGCAAACATGCAATATGTGAGTAACCAAAAGGAGGAGTTGTCACTTCACCCCTGGTTTAGAGGTATTACATACTATCTGTACTGCTGCTGTCCTATTTTCTGTCAGGATCTCAAAATTAACCACTTTCTGATCTCTTCTACACTGTAAAAAAAGACAGTCTCAAAAAGTAGTTTCAATTTATTTTTCCTATTTCACCTAAGTCTCCCTGATAAGTTTTAATTGTTGAACTCAATTTTGTGTGTTTTGATAATGAAAACTTAAAATTGCTTGATTTTTTCAACAGATGATTATATTTTCCTCATTCTCGTGCATTCAGTCAACTTAAAACTGCAATTTATAGATTAAAAAATGCCCCTGCCCACTGTGAAAGCTGCATTGGGTGAGGTGCATTGTGGGTAGTCATTTTCTTAGTTATTTTGTTCTAATTTGAGGTGTTTATGCCCATTTATTGTGGGCGGTCGTGTTGTCCTTAGTTTTTGCTTTGTTCAGTGTTCATTTAAACTGACATGACTCAAGTTTTTAAGGCAGGTGATGAACTTTTGCTTTTGACTTATTCTGGCCTACAATTTATTACAATGTATTGACACCATGTTTGTTTTGGTTGTACCCTATAAGCCCGAGATTTTATCTGGTCTGAGTTCTCTACTCTGTCCCCTAGTGTAAAACTCCAACATTACATGTAGTGCAGCAGCAAGTACGTGATCAAGATGCAGCCTGCTGCCTGCGTCAGCGCGAGGTCAAAAAGCAAGTAAATTCCCAGGCCAACACACCTCCTAGCTAAAGTCTGCATGCCCTAGTTAACACCACCTAGAACCAGTTAGACCGAGTCATAACTAGCTAGATCCAATTAGAACCAGTTGGATCCAGTCTCAACCAGCAAACCAGTTAGAACCTGACCCAATGATTCTCTGAAGCACCTTAGTGAGGAACTGCAGCATCTAAGTGAGGACGGATACATTTTGTATGAATTCTGATTCAACATGACACAGATTTTATTTGAGCTCAGGCAGACGAACCACCAAGTGTTACTCCTTCCACCGGGTTAACCGTAACACACCTAGAGCAGGTCTACCTGATCTCTTCACCCGTGGGAAACACAAAACTAAAGATTACTGAATTGGTTTGTTCGGCCCTGTTTCGCACCGTTTCACAGCTAATTTAATCTAAAATATTTTTGACTTTCTTCCGTCGGAAGATCAAATGATGACGGAGAGTTGGCGACACAGTGAGTCATTGAGATTTTCTGAACCAGAACCTGCAGCTCAGAAAACAATACGCTGTCTGTCTCAGCAGCTCCTAGAACCTCATCACCTTCTCAGCAGGCCGTGGGCTCTGTCTAGGCCCCGCCCACAACTCCCAGCATGCCAAGCAGCAGGAGCAGCATCACACATGGATTTGTATTTCCTGCATGAGAGGCAGGAAGCAGGTGAACCCTCTCCTTGTTGGAGATCATGTTTCTGGCGTCCTGAAGCGCGCTGACGGCGGCCATACTGGAGTTCAGGTCTCCGCTGGTGATCAGGTCAAACACGCATGCCTGATAGTAAACATCTTGGGCAGGAAGCAGCAATGCACAGTGGTCTTCAGCACTGACAGCAGCAGGTGCCAAAGAGTTCAGTAGAGGGGGGCGGAGTGTGTTGAGCTTCTGAGAGGCGGGGCATCCCCACATGCACAGCTGCAGGTCATGATCGGGTCCAAAAGCATCCACGATTTCCCGCGGTGAGCGGATTGAGAGGCTGAGAGAGCGTCCACTCTGACGCACCACCACCAGTGTGCCGATGTGAACCGCTCGAATCTCTGTGTGACGGCCTGGACTTTCGGTCCGAACCGTCAGGCTGCGGTGACCCCGCCGCTCGCCACTCCACACCGACCCGTCAGCGAACGCAGCAGGAACGTTGTCCAACTCCGCCTGGTACAGCTGCTGATCGATACACTGGCGCCAGTTCTTAAAGATGACAGTGATCTGACAAGAAACAAAACCAATGATCAACAAACATCAGTGCTTTCCGTGGTGGTGGTTGATCATCACGCAGGATCAGAATTCTGTTGGTTATTTTTTAGAAACCAAAATAGTGTTAGAACTTTGGATCTAGATGCTTCAAATGCTTATAGGAGTATCTCCTGAACTGGATCAGAATTTTTGGACCAGATCAGGACTTAAAAGGGTCCTATATCATGCAAAATCTACTTTTTGGAGCCAATGACTATGTTACATTCTTGTTTCCTCATGAAAAACGCTTTTAAAGAGGTTTTAGCTTCACACACAAGAAACAAATTCAGAGTTAGCATTAGCAGCTAGCTCCATGGAAGGCCTCAGCCTCAAGTGAAAAATGTTCAGCCATTTTGATTATCTGAACTTTATCATTAGTTGTGTCCTTTATGCATTTGAGCTCGGATGTTAATTCTGCATTTTTTGCCCAATGGGCATGGTCTGATCGTGCATGCAACAACTATGCTCCATTTTTTTGGCAAGTAATATTATATTTCTGTACTTTAATACAATGGCTGAATGGGGTAAAATGCACAGCATTTAAAGGTGTGGTTAACTGAAAACCCATTTTTTAATGATAACTTTGGCTCACCTTGGTCAGAACTGTGGGGTACGCCTCCCCTCTTGCTGGTGAGGTGGTGGCCTGTATGTACAGGTACTCATTATCTATGAGAGGCCACGCCCCCTGCACAGCACAGGTGTGGAAGTCGTTGTCGAAAGTTCTAATGTGCAGGTCTCCAAACACGCTGCAGTGCAGGAACTCTGGCAACCGGCCCTCTCGGCTGTAGAAGCTCTTCTCGTACAAGCAGGTGTCTGCTGACAGTGTGCCCTGAGGCAGAGGCCGTGGCTGGGCCGTGGGCCCCACCCTGGGGCAGTGATGCTGGATCAGCAGATCCTCGATGCCCTGAACTGCAGAGTGATATGCCAGGTCACCTCGACATGGCCGGGCCATCTTCTTGGTGCATATGGCATAGGTGCGCAGAGCGCTGCAGTAGCCGGCGTTCACCACCTCCCTGCTGACAGCTGAACCGCCGCCACTGCTCAGGTCAAAGGTCGCTGCCACAAACTCTGAGTTGCACCTCAGAATGTGGCAGGAAGCTCTGACTGAGGAGGGGAAAAAAGGTTTGATTTAACTTGAGTTGCTGATTAAAGAAATTCTCCTTCAAAATAAAAGAACATGCTCTTTGGATAAAGGCTTTTACTTTGAAGAATCCATATTCCAGCTCCTGAGACATCTGTAGCTAATCAGAGCAGTCCTGTTTATTCATTAAACACATAACTCATGACATCTTTATTTCACAGATCATTCACCTGATTATTAATGATCAACATATGCTCTGATTAGCTTTATCATAAATAAAGTACTTTGATTAATCAATGGAAAGCGTTCTTCTTCTCTTCTTCTGTCTCTTCTCCTGGAATGTAAACATACTGAACCAAGCGTCCGACCTTGTCGATGTTACTGTGTGAAGGGGCAGCTGTTAAGGGCAGACAATAGGATCTTGATAACGCTACAACCCTCAGAGGGAAGGTTGCTGGTTCAAATCTGCTTTCTTAGTTTTCTCAATTCTGACGTCTCACTTCCTGTGAAGGCACAGTAAAATTCCTAGAATCAGGAAGTTGTGTGTGTGTACCTTCAGGTAGACTCAGCTGGACCAGTAGCAAAGTCAGGTGGATGCAGGGTTTCCATGGTAACAGGACAACTCTTAACACTGCCTGTGACTCCATCAGCAGGCCGACGACAGGTTGAGAGGAGAGAACTCTGGAAAAAACACACACACACAATGTTACACTCACCTGCGTGTGAATCCCCTCCCCCTCCCCTCCAGGTGTTAATGAGCTACTCCTATCATAGAAAATTCTGAGACAGATGATGCTTCCTGCCTCCTCCCCGGCTGTTCATCAGTATGAATCACAGATGGAGTGGAAGTAGTGTTCTGTGGTCCATCAGAACCGTTTATCTGAGGTCATCATTCACTGTCAGTCTGGTTTTATCTGAATTTACTGCAGCAGGTTTGAAGTCATCACAATAGAAGTTTGATTTCTGAAGAATTAGATTCATCTGAGGCCATTAGCTGCCTCTGATCAGCTGTTAGAAGCAGGAACGTCTCCAATTTCCAGCCGAATAGATGATCCACATGTATGAGGAACTTCAGCTTCAGGAAGCTTTCCCAGGAGAACGTTCCTGGAGATCTGAAGCACTGAGAGGACAAGCTATCTGAAATCATGACTCATTTACCATCAGTCTGATCTTCCAGCTGCAGCATGATGCTGAAACTGTGCTGGGACCTCATTTATCAAGCTTGCTTACACGCAAAACGGGGTCAGAAATCTATGCAAGCAACTTTCTATGCAAACTTTGGGATTTATAAAAGAAAACGTAGCGGAAAAATGTGCGCAACTTTAAGTTGACTAAGGACCTGGCTTACGCACATTTTGGACATGGAGGGCACCTGCAGTGCTGCTGCTGAGAAGGATAACATTGTGAATTCCAGCAGCATTACCACTTGTACCGCTTCATGCACACACAGAACAAGACCCCGGGATGTGATCCAAAAACACCGGAGCACATTTCTCGGTAGTTAGTGATTTATAAAGCAGAGATTGTGTGCAGCTGTGTGTACTCCATGTTTTATAGGTCACAAACCTACTAGGCGTAAGTAAATCTTTTTTGCTGAGCTCAAGTACAGTTTTAGTAAGGATTTTACACAATGTTTTATAAATAAGACCCCTGGACTTTAAAGGTTCTGTGTCATTCACAGTTGGACTTTTGCCTGTTTTGATTTTTTATCTGTAGAACAAACATCAGCAGCGAGGGGCAGGGCTTAGAGTGATTCCCCACAACGATTGGTTCAACCTTCAGACTTCTAACAGAAAAAAGATTCAAAACTAACTGTATTAAATTAAAAAAGTTTGTTTGATTTTGAACGTTTGATTCATCAGATGAAGATTTGTTTCAGTGTTTTACTTCAGATGAGTTTCAACATTGTGTCTCGTTTTAGGCGTGTGGATGAAATCTTATTGATTAAAACTCGTTTTTTTTCTGCACTTTTATTTTTTCAGCTCATAAAAATAGGATTTCCACATTTAGGAATAATAAATTTAATCCAATCAAGAGAGAAAACAGAACATCAGGAAACCAGATTTTAGATCCAACCTGGATTGTCAAAGAGCTCTCTTTAAATTTTAACCCAGAAACCTTTCCTTCTGTCTTGGTTTTGTCCATCAATTAAGGTGTTTTCATTCATTTTGGTATGGGATATGGCAGGCTGCTGGTGAATGTACTAATACTGATGCTCCAGGGTTAAAGGGTTACAGGAAGTTGGGCTGCTGGAAAAGTATCAGACATTGTGATGTCAGTAAATCATTATGTTAACAAATGAATCATGACAGGAGTAAAATGGTGGCATTTCTGATGTTTCTGCTCCAGACATCAGACGATTTAATCAGCAATGAGCTGATCTTAGATCTGATCAGTTCAGTCATTTAGGGTTAACATGTTGGAACGGCTGTGTGTGAAGGCTAAATTTAACACACGCACGCATGCACGCACACACACACACACACACACACACACACACACACACACACACACACACACAACTTAAAAATACACACGTCTGGAATGACTGTTATTTATATCTTAGGCTTAAGGAATCTTTATACTCTAATGCGTTTGTTTTCACCAGAGCTTTACAGATCTGTTCTTCATGTTATTTTTTCTTTTCCTCTCAATCAAAATCTATTTAAAAGGTGGATCGCAGGGTGTGTTCCAACTACAGGGGGATCACACTCCTGAGCCTCCCTGGTAAGGTCTATTCAGGGTTCTGGAAATAAGGGTCCATCGGACTGTCGTACCTCAAATTCAGGAGGATCAATGTGGTTTTCGTCCTGGCCGTGGAACACTGGACCAGCTCTATGCTCTTAGGGGGATCCTGGAGGGTGCGTGGGAGTTTGCCCAACAATCTACAAGTGTTTTGTGGATTTGGAGATGGTGTTCCACCGCGTCCCTCGGGGGGCCCTGTGGGGGGTACTCCGGGTGTATGGGGTACCATGTCCTCTGATCCGGGCTGTTAGGTCCCTGTAGGACCTGTGTCAGAGCTTGGTCCGTATTGCTGGCAGTAAGTCGAGTTTGTTTCCCGTGAGAGTTGGACTCCACCAAGGCTGCCTTTTGTCACTGATTCTGTTCATAACTTTTATGGACAGGATTTCTAGGTGCAGCCAAGGTGGTGAGGGGATCCGTTTTGCACACTTTTTGCAGAGAATGTGGTCCTGTTGGCTTCATCAGAACGTGTTCTCACTGGAGCAGTTCACAGCCAAGTGTGAAGAGGCTGGGATGAGAATCAGCTCCACCACATCCGAGACCATAGTCTTGAGTAGGAAAACGATTGAATGCCTTCTCCAGGTCAGGAATGAAGTCCTGCCCCAAGAGGAGTTGTTTAAGTATCTTGGTGTCTTGTTCACGAGTGAGGGAAAGATGGAGCGCAAGATCAATAGGCGGGCTGTCGTGGTGAAAAGAGAGCTTAGCCAGAAGGCAAACCTCTCGATTTACCGGTAGATCTACGCTTCCTACCCTCAGAGTAGATCCACTGCTCTTCCACATTGAGAGGAGCCAGTTGAGGTGGCTCAGGCGTCTGATTATGACGCCTCCTGGATGCCTCCCTGAGGTTTTCTGGGCACGTCCAACTGGGAGGAGACCTAAAGGTAGACCCAGGACACGTTGGAGGGACTACGTCTCTCACCTGGTCAGGGAACGCCTTGGGATTTCCCCAGAAGAGCTGGCCCAAGTGGCTGGGGAGAGGAAAGTCTGGGCCTCTCGATTTAGGCTACTGCTCCCACGACCCGACTCCGGATAAGCGGAAGAAAATGGATGGATGGATCTTCAAATTAAACATTTTAGATACTGAAATATTCTACTTTCAGCCATTATTACATATCTTACAGGCTCAAATAAACCCTCAGCTGTAACTAATGATGAATAACAACAGACTGTAAAACATTGGGTGTCTGTAGCATTTAGTTCAGTGCGACTCTATTAATATCACATTTATAATGAAGATTTTCTAGAATTTGACTGAAAGACAACAAAATTATTACACATCAAATTAAAATGTGTTTCTTATTAAATTTTATGTTCTGCGGCTAAATGTGACAAATATAAATATTTAATAATTTTAGTCAATAAAAGGCAACAGAAACATTTAAAATCTAACTGATTTTGAATATTTTGATTCTGATTTTGAAAATCAAAAATAAGTAAAACGGCCACAATCATCTGTTGCTTTTTTTGGTGTTTTAGTTGAGAAATAATCAGATTTACTTTTGTAGGTACACTGGTTTTTGGTTAGGGTTAGGGTTAATGAACTGTGTGTGTGCGTGTGTGCATGCTTGTGTGTGTGAATTCTCATGTTGGATTTGTGTGTAAAACTAAAGTTTTTAATGTGTAAACATTCCATGTTTATTTTAGTGTCTCACCTCCAGCTGGTTCAGGATCAGAGTCCATCCATGAGCTCCGGCCGCTGGAAGAAAACCAGCAGGAAAATAACTTTAAAATTGTGAAGGTCGGATCCGTCCAGAACTAAGAGGGCCTGAGAGGTCCCACCCTGGTTCTGGTCTGAGCTTCGTGCTGCATTTACAGCTGACTGGGAGCTTCAAGCGTTGCTAAATAAATCCCCAACGACCACCTGCTGCACGACAACTGTCCTCACTCACTCACACACACACACACACACACACACACACACACACACACACACACACACACACACACACACACACACACACACACACACACACACACACACACACACACAATCACACACACACAATCACACACACACACACACACACAATCACACACACACACACTCTCTCTCTCTCTCTGTCTCTCTCTCTCTCTCTCTCTCTCTCACGGACACACACTAACATGCACACACACGCACACACACACACACACACACACACACTCTCTCTCTCTCACACGGACACACACACACACACACACACACACACACACACACACACACACACACACACACACACACACACACACACACACACACACACACACACACACACACACACACACACTTCTCCATTTATTTTTATTTCAGACCTCCAGGAAGATGAACTCTGTCCGTCTCTGGGTTCCAGGTCATGTTTCATTAATCTGACGGTTCTCACTCCTCCAGCCTGCTGAATGAGGAGGAATCAGCTGAGCTTCATGTTTCTAACTGATGGAGTAAAACTGAAACATGAAACTTAGAATTAAAACCCAACAGGATCCAGATTTAAGATCAAAGCTAAAATCAGAAATACTTTTCAGTTGTTTTCATCAGTGAGAAAACAGCAAATAAGGAGAACCTCTCCATCCAAAGCAGGGTCCTCCATCCTGTGGGCTGAGGACCGGTACCGGTCCATGGACCATTTGCTTCTGAGCTGATAAAAACATCTCTTTAAGATGGTTTTTGTACACATTTTAATTACATGATCAGTCTACCATTTTTTTTGTAATAGAAATGTCTAATAGTTGTTTTCATTAGTAACACTATTAACAACTTTATTACTAATATTTATAACATCACCCATCCTTGTTGACTGGAGATGACCTGCCCACTCACCTGCACCAATCAGGTGTTTTTAATTATCACATAACCAATTTTTATGGTGAACCTGGAGGATCTGAGGTTTACTTTTACCATCTAACAAAGGTGATTTTGCATTGGTTCACACAGAGGGTGTGAAAACTCCGTTTTCGTGTGGATGACAGGCCAAAACGTTGAAAAATATCTACTTTTGGCAGATCCCCGGCTACGTGTGGACAGGGCCCAAGACAATCCATCCCACCTCCCAGGTGTGGCATATCAAAGGGCTGATTAGACGGCATGAATAATGTACAGGTGTGCCTTAGACTGCCCACAATAAAAGGACACTCACAAATGTGCAGTTTGATCAAACACCACAACACCACAGATGTCGCAACCATTGAGGGAGCGTGCAACAGACTGACTGCAGGAATGTCTACCAGAGCTGTTGCCCGTGAAATTAAATTTCATTTCTCTACCATAAGCCGTCTCCAAAGGAGTTTCAGAGAATTTGGCAGTACATCCAACCAGCCTCACAACTGCAGACCACATGTGACCACACCAGCCAAGGACCTTCACATCCAGCATGTTCACTTCCAAGATCGCCTGAGACCAGCCACCCGGACAGCTGCAGCAACAACTGGTTTGCATAACCAGAGAATTTCTGCACATACCGTCAGAAACCGTCTCAGGGAAGCTCATCTGCATTCTCGCCATCCTCATTGGGGTCTGGACCTTATTGCAGTCTGTCGTCGTAATCGACTTGAGTGGGCAAACATTCACATTCAATGACATTTGACACGTGGGATACTGGTATGGGCAGGCGTATGTTATGGAAAACAAACACAGGTGCATTTTATTGATGCCATTTTTAATGAATGACGAGATCCTGAGGCCCATCAATGTCCCATTCATCCACGACCATCACCTAATGTTGCAGCATGATAACACACGGTCCCGTATTGCAATGATCTGTACACAATTGCTGGAAGCTGAAAACGTCCCAGTTATTGCATGGCCCGCATACTCACCAGACATGTCACCCTTTAAGCATGTTTGGGATAAACTGGATTGGCGTATCCAGTTCCTGCCAATATTCAGCAACTTCACCCAGCTGTTGAAAAGGAGTGGACCAACATTCCACAGGCCACAATCAACAACCTGATTAACTCTATGCGATGGAGATGTGTTGCCCTGCGTGAGGCAAATGGTGGCCACACAAGATACTGACTGGTTTTCTGCCCCCACCCCACATAAAGTAAAACTGTGCACATTTTTGGGTGTCCTTTTATTGTGGGCAGTCTAAGGCACACCTGTACATTATTCATGCTGTCTAATCATATGCCACACCTGTGAGGTGGGATGGATTATCTTGGTAAAGGAAAAGTGCTCACTAACACACATGTAGACAGATTTCAGAATAATATTTGAGAGTCATGGGTCTTTTGTGTATGTAGACAAATTTTCAGATGTTTGAGTTCACCTCATGAAAAATGGGAGCAAAAACAAAAGTGTTGCATTTATATTTTTGTTCAGTGTAAAAGGATGACAACTGCTAGTTTTAAAATATTCAGCCAATAAAACCTGAACATTTGTATTTGTATTTTAGATTTGATCACATTTTCATATGAAACGTGTTACTGTGTGAAAAGTACATACTTTTCCCCCTGTTTTTCAACATTTAGATTTATTTCTTGAGAATCTTTGAAATAAATTAATTTAAAAGTTAAAATATCCCTTAACGTTGTGAAGATAAAAAAAAAATGGAGGTTCTGGTTTAAAGAATAAGGAACAAACCTTGGTGTTTTCTGTAGTGACTTCGCGTATCCAGCAGGGGGCAGCAATGGAACACTACTGTTCAACCACCTGCAGCTGATGGTACTCCAGGTGAGTTTTTGCCTGCAGGAGAAGTTCCACTTGCTCCTCTTTCTCTACAGGTGAGTTTGTTTCAGCCCACCTGCTCAGAAATTCAAGTTTAAATCATGATTGAGTGAGACCAGAAGAGAAGAGGTTAAAACCCTTCAGGGGTGCAGCAGGGCCCCTCCACGCCTCGCTGAGCAGCTCAGGGTCTTTGTTAGAGTTAGAGGGAGGAGGGGTGGGCGGGGGATGTGGGGCAGAGCCAAATAAAACCCAGAATGATGGAACGAGGCCCTCCACAGACCAGAACCTGCAGGAGAACACGATCAGACCTAGGGAGGCCACAGGAGGAATGAGGGTGAGTTTATAGATATCCTTTTAGCAATCTGACCAGAATCTGATTGTTGTGGTAAACTCTAACAAATGTTGGTTATTTTAAACTGCGCTGAAGTTTTTACTAGTGGACTTGCGTTTTAGACTCAAAATTAAACCAAAATATTCCACAATCAGAACAAAAATGTTGTCCAGGTCTCCTTAAAAGTTCAGTTTGATCTGGAACATTTAGGCTGTTTTCTTTTAACTTTTAGTCAGATTTTATTTATTATTCTAAAATCCTCTCAGACTGATGAAACCAAAATAACTAGAAAATAAATGTTCTGAATGAGATGTAGGATTTTATTTTAAACAAAGTGTATTTTCATTTTATTTTTTTATTAAGAAATCAGTTCACAGCTTCATTTTTACAAAATTAATTTTGAAATTGTCCGTGTGAATGTGTGTAATATTTATAAGGAGGTCATTCATAAATAACACAACAGTTTTAATAAGACAGAAAATTCATGAATCTTAACTAAATAAAACAACGTGCTAAAATTGTTTGTTATTCACTCAGTTTTTCTGAACTTTAAACTTTAAACCAAATGTTATAATATTACCTTATATGGTAACGCTTCTTTTTACAGTCCCCTAATTACTAAGTACTTACATGGTAATTACATTGTAAGTTAAAGTGCATTATTGTGTAATATGTATAATTGTAATTAAAGTATAGTTATTGTGTGAAGCAGTATTTACTGGGAATGATTAATAAAAATAAAAAATAAAACTGAACCTGAGTTACATGGTAATAACTGTTAAAGAACTCAGAAACAACAATACACTTTAACTTACTATGTAATTACCATGTAAGTACCTAGTAATTAGGGAACTGTAAAAGGAAGCATTACCTAATACATTTTGTAAAAGTTTTAAATTATTTAATAAAGGAGCTGTAACAGGTTTAAGGTTCAGTGGAACGTTTTTAGTTTTCTGGTTTGGGTGGTGACTGACTGAATGGGTTAGGATCGGATCGCTTGGGTTTGGTTCTGCACGGCTCAGATGTCTGTAATAATCTGTAAACTGATTTTTTAAGCCTCTGTGTTTATGAAGATATATTTAGACATTTAGCAAAACTTTAAATCAAAATAATTCTAAAATCTAATGAAAGTTTTGAATTTTATGATGTTTAGAATGTGTGTGTGTGTGTGTGTGTGTGTGTGTGTGTGTGTGTGTGTGTGTGTGTGTGTGTGTGTGTGTGTGTGTGTGTGTGTGTGTGTGTGTGTGTGTGTGTGTGTGTTTCAGGGCATGTGAGTTTGGTTCCTCCCGGGGTCGGGCAGGTCCGGGATGCGGTGCACTGTTGTCATGTCCCCTCCAATATTGCACTCGTCCCGGCCTCCCCGGCCCAGGGGTCACGACCTCTGCAGCACTGCAGGTCAGAGCTGAGGTTCTGCAGACCGACCGACAGTTCAGGTCCTGTTTCTGATTCATTCATTTCATTAAAGTTACAGAATGAGCTTAAAGCTTCCAACTTTAGTTTTATTCTTTCTTTTATTTAGTTTGTTTTAATAATTTTTCTTTAAGGGATGAATTTGTGTGTGTGTGTGTGTGTGTGGGGGGGGGGGGGGGTGCTGTGGGAGTATGGAGTACCAGGCCCTCTGATGCGGTTTGCTAGGTGCTACATGACCGGTGTCAGAGCTTAATCCGCATTGCCTGCAGTAAGTTGAGCTTGTTCCCTGTGAGAGTTGGACTCCACCAAGACTGCTTTTGTCACTGATTCTGTTCATAACCTTTATGGATGGGGTTTCCAGGTGCAGCCAATGTGTTGAGGGGCTCAGTTTTGGTGACCTGAGGATCAGGTCTCTGCTCTTTGCAGTTGATGGGGTCCTGTTAGCTTCATCAAAATGTTATCTCCAGCTTTCACTGGAGTGGTTTGCAGTTGAGTGTGAAGCAGCTGGGATGAGAATCAGCTCCTCTAAATCAGAGACCATATTCTTGAGTTGGAAAAGGTTAGAATGCCTTCTCCAGGTCAGGGATGAGGTCTTGCCCTAAGTAGAGGAGTTAAAGTAGGGCTGGGCAAAAAAAACAAAAACTAATTGTTATCGAAATGTCTGACTTTTATCGAGATAATTGTTCCCATGTCAATAAATTTGATAATAAAAAAATTAAAAGATATGTGTAGGTTGGCAATGTTCGTGTCCCTTTCAGAAGCTGTACCACCTGGAGTCATGTAAAAATGTGACTCAAGGTAATGCACCTGACAGCCCCCTCTAGTGGACAACTTTTGTTTCTGCGCATACCTGTAGTTATCGTCCATGTATCGTTATCGAGGAGAAATCCTCCAATAAATCCAATAAAATATTTATTTTAGGCCATATCGCCCAGCCCTAAGAGAAAGTATCTCAGGGTCTTGTTCACGAGTGAGGGGAAGATGGAGCGGGAGACTGAAAGGCGAATTGGTGCTGTGTCTGCAGTGACGCGTGCGTTGTACCGATCTGTCGTGGTGAAAAGAGAGCCGAGTTTGAAGGCAACGCTCTCTATCTACTGGTTGATCTACGATCCTACCCTCACCTTTGGTCACAAACTTTGGGTAGTAGACCTGCTGCTCCTCCACATCGAGAGGAGTCAGTTGAGGTGGCTCGAGTATCTGGTAAGGATGCCTCCTGGACGCCTCCTGGTGAGGTTTTCCAGGCACAGCCAACCGGGAGAAGACCTAAAGGAAGACCCAGGACACTCCGGAGTGACTATGTCTCTCATCTGGCCAGGGAACGCTTCGGGATTCCCTGGAGGAGCTGGTCCAAGTGGCTGGAGAGAGGGAAGTCTCTGCCTCTCGGCTTAGGCTGCTGTCCCCCATAACAAGACTCTGGATAAGCAGCCAAAAATGGATGAATGGATGAATTGGAACCTAGACTTTCAGGTCTTTATGGACCTGATCTAAATCTAATAAAAGTCTGGATCAGGTGTATAACCAGGTCTGTGTCACTGAACAGCAAGGAGAGCAGCTTCCTGTGTGAAGAGTGAAACCACGAATGAGTTGCCCTGTTTTAAAACGTTTGTGCAGAACATATCTAAACCAGATAAAGTAAAATAAAACCAGAGGAGTAGGAAAAGTCATGACTGTTTATTTAACAGATCTGTACAGTTAAAAAGACACAAAACAGATTTATCTTTTAATTTTCGGTAAAAGTAAAGGAAAATGTTTGATTTTAGCCATAAAAACTATTACTGTTATGTCAAAGTTGTCTAAAATGACCCAACAATTACAAAGGCAAGAACCATTGCTGGTTCAAATGGTTTTAAAGTGCTCGATTAACTCAAGTTTAGTCTGATAAGACAGCATAAACACATTTAACAAGAAAACAACAAAAAAAAATCGTTAAAACTGATCATTTTTGTTGTTTCTGTCTAAGTCAATGTTCTCCTCATTTTTGCTTTTATTAAAAAAACTACTCCTACATTTCTCTAGCACTTTTCTGACTTTTGTGACAACATTAAAATAAAGTTTTTGAGTTTTGAATCAAACACAAACATGTTTGTTTCCTGATTTCTCTGTAAAACGTTGAACTGAACGACAACCAGTTCAAACGTCGTACTGGCATCAAAAATCAAGAAAATGTAGTCCTTTACACACATGTACACACACACACACACACTCTCTCTCTCTCTCTCTCTCTCTCTCTCTCTCTCTCTCTCTCTCTCTCTCTCTCTCTCTCTCTCTCTCTCTCTCTCTCTCTCTCTCTCACACACACACACACACACACACACACATACTTGCACACACACACACTTGTACACAGTAAAAGTTTATAGAACCTTTGTAGTAGTTCAGGGACGTGTGTGCATGCACGCATGTTTTTGTGTGCGTGGGCAAGTGCAGATGTGTGTGTGTGTGTGTGTGTGTGTGTGTGTGTGTGTGTGTGTGTGTGTGTGTGTGTGTGTGTGTGTGTGTGTGTGTGTGTGTGTGTGTGTGTGTGTGTGTGTGTGTGTGTGCGTGCGTGCGTGTGTGTGTGTGTGTGTGTGTGTGTGTGTGTGTGTGTGTGTGTTGAAGAGTCCATCTGCAGCTCTCAGACCTGAATGTGCATCACCACTTGTTTACGATGAGACTTAAAGTCTTCAGGCACCGTGTCTGAAATAAAATCAGTTCAATCAAAAAATTTCAAACATACAGAAAAAGAATCAGAATTAAATCACCAAATGTGTGTGTGTGTTTGTGTATGTGTCGTACCGTTACACCTGTAGCCTAGGTTTGACCAGATGATGTTCTCCTGAGAGAAGCAGAAGACTCCGAGCCTTCCTCCTCTCATCGTGGTGTCGATGACAACGTCAGAGTCGGCCACCAGGTCCATCCCCTCAAACAGCTTCACCCTGATGAACAAAATCGATAAATTAACTAAACCAAAACTGAACAGCAAAAAACTCAGAGGCAGAAAACAAAACAATGCTGGAAGAGACTGGAAGCACATGGTGGGAGGAACCAGAACCGGTTCTACTGAATAAAACACGACCTACAGCTGAAAAACCAGTAAACAAATCTAAATTATTCTGTTCACAAGCTCATACTAATCAGAAACTCCTCCTGAAACATCAGGATTCTCAGACCTCCTACCGACTGACTGAATATGTTCTGCTTTTTGAACTCTGTTCCATCTAGAACCTTCAGAACCACCTTGTGGATGAGCAGCAGCTGATCCAAACGGTTCTGCTGCATTTAGGCTGCAGTAATTAACAGAAGCCAGCTCACAAGAGTCCTGATTCTGACTCGAGTTCCTAGTCCGCAACAGGTATTTGTGTCTGATCTGCATTTCAACGGCTGCCCAGGCCACTTGTTGCTGGGGCTTTGGTTGCCATGGAGACCAGAACAATGGAGACCCGGTGGGCCCCGGGACCACAAAAGAGTTCTGGAGAGGAAAGAATGCAGTCAAAAGAAAAGGAAGAATAACGGACCTCAGAGGACCAGAAGAGACATCTGCAGGCTGAGTGGGGACATCGAAGACCCGCAGAACTAGATCACTGGTACAGAACTACAGGGTCCTATAGGGTCCAACTTAGTCCTACAGGGTCCAATAGTCCTACAGGGTTCAGCAGAGTCCTAAAAAGTCCTACAGGGTCCAACAACGTCCTACAGGGTCCAACAGAGTTTAGCTGGGACCTGCAGACCCTTACAGAGTCTTACGTTCTATATACGTATTTATTTTACATAGAGCTGCAGAGGGAGTTCTGCTGATTGAATAGTTTTATTAAAACAGCATCAGATAGTTTACCTAACTGTGTTAAAAGGTCAAAAACAGCTGAGCTGTAATGACGTAAAGTATTAGCTGCTGTCATGTTTAACAGTGGATCTGGTTTTAGCAGGATCCTCCTGCAGGTCCAGGTTTGGTTCTGCACTCATCCAGTGATGTTGGTGCAGAACTCATTCATCCACAACCTTGAAGTGGAATACATAAACAAAGTTAACAGGATTCGTGTCATCTCCTAACCAGAGGGCAGGTGTGTGTGTGTGTGTGTGTGTGTGTGTGGGGGGGGGGGGGGGTCCAGGACGTATCAGTCTTTGTGGAACAATCAAACCAATTATGGCCATTAAAGTTAAGTTGGGGGCACACGGGCCTCCATTATGGGGTCGTTTGATGAATGTGCTGTAAATCCCAAGCTGGGCCAGTAGGGGGTGATAATCCATCCATCCGAAGCCTGACCAGAACCTCTCTGATCTTTTGGAAATCTAACAGCTTGTTTTTTATTCTGACATCTTCCAGCTGATGAATGAACCTCCCCAGCAAATGAGTGAAGAGAGAGGAGGACCGTTAACTAAAAGCCACTCACATGAAAAAAAAAAGATTTGTTTGTTTTTGTTCACACGTGACTATATTAATAAAGTTTAGATACTGTTTCCAGAATGAAATCACTAAAATTAAGTTGGTTTGGGATTAAAACCTCAGTTTAAAGACCTACAATACCCATAAAGCCTAGTGACTTTACTTCAGTTCCTTTGATAAAGAGGTAATTCTTTCAGTCACACAACAAAACCTGTAACAAACTTCCCAGAATTCCCAGCGGTTGAGGGTGCAGACATAGTTCTACTGAGGAACAACAATCATTCAGGTTAAAAACGTCACATTGAAGCTCGGTTCATCAGAGATCGTGAGGAGCAAACTGCAAGTGTGGACGGGATCCAACCTGAAGATCTTGTTTGCGTGCGACCCACCTGTTCTCTAGTTCTGGTCTGGTTCTGGTTCTGGTCGTACCTGATGTATCCCACCTGTGGCCGATGGCTGAGCTGCCAGCGATACGAGGTTTTGTCCTTCCAGCCAATATTTCGAGGGTCCTTCCAGAGCAGCTTCACCTCTCCAGGTGTGTCTCCAGTGTGCCACAGGGCGTTCCTCAGAAATTCGCCGGGCCCGGTTCTGGACTTCACCGCCTGCAGGACAAACAAACAAAAACGATGATGATTCAGCTTCAACACTTTACTTATTTCCTGTTCAACTCAGGAGGATACCGAACCCAGAGAATTAGAGTTCTGAAGGTCCAGGACATTTATCTACAATCCCACACTCTAATGCTGTTCCCACATGATGGACAGATTCATCTGATGGTGCTGCAGCTGCAACCCTAACAGGAAGTCAGACTGGAGAAGGATCAGAACCAGGAGAGAGAACCTTGAGCTGCAGGGCGGGCTGGGCCGTGGCTCTGAATGGGATGGACTGCCAGTATGCCTGCTCCGTCTGTTTCCACATCACCACGTAGAAGCTGGAGGAATCCTGGTAGCCGAAGATAAAGCCGGCGTAGTCGTCGTCCGTCACTGTGTTGACGTGGAACGTTCCCTCGAAATCCACGCCGTTAAACGCTGTGTAGCCTGCAGACACATGGAGTTGTATCAGAACCAGAGCTCTGGTGTTTAACACAGAATAAGGAAAATTACATACCAACGGCTAAACCGGGATCACTGTTCATTGTCTGGATGATCTCCATGCCCTGGAATGTGATCAGTAAAAAACAAAATCCTTCTATTAGTTAATGATTCTTCAGCGTGATGAGATATGAGAAATAACGCATCAGCATCTTTGAGTGGAAGTTGTGAAGGAATTAGAGAAAGCAGCAAGTTTCACCTGATTAAGCACCACCCAGTTGGGGTCGATCTGGGCGTCGCCCTCGGGGTCCAGGATTACCGTCTGATAGGCTCTGAAGTCCGTCAGCGTGACCTCAGCGCTCTCCGGACACACGTCGATCAGATCCATCACGGCGTCGTTATCGAAGTCGTTCTCACAAACGTCTCCGACACCGTTAGCTGAAGACAGAGACAGGTTGAGTCCAGCAGAGAATCACAGACTTCCTATTTGCTGATGATCTGGTTTAGCTGGTCTGGGATCAGATTTATGTTGCTTTAATCTGGAACCCTGGTTCACCTGTCGGGTTTAAGATAGCCTGAATGATTACCGTCTGAGTCCTTCTGGTTCGGGTTGATGATGAGTCTGCAGTTATCAAAGTCATCAAGGACGCCGTCATTGTCGTCATCGTGGTCGCAGTCGTCCCCGAGGCCATCGTTGTCTGAGTCTAGCTGCGAGCTGTTGGGGATGTCAGGACAGTTGTCTCTGGTGTCCTGGAGTCCGTCTCCGTCCCTGCAGAGGTTTAATGTGACTTTTTAACTCTGATGTAATTTGACAAAACTCCAAAACTTGATGACTGACTCTGATGCAGTTGTGGCATCTCCTTTCAGCAGGAGGCCCCAGTGTGTGTGTGTGTGTGTGTGTGTGTTTGAGTGAGTTTCAGACATACGTGTCCATGTTGGTGTCACAGACGTCTCCCACCAGGTCGTTGTCAACGTCCGTCTGAGAGAAACACAGGCGTGGTTAAAGAAGAAATCCTGCACTTCACATGGAGTTTTCTTTCCACTTTCACTAAAGCAACTCCCTTTGGCTAATTTTGTGTTTCACAGTCTGCTGAATCTGATTTTGTTCCAGTCGGTTTGAGCCTAGACCGGTTCTGATCGAGACTTGTTTTTCCTGTGGAGCTTAAAGACATGTTTTGTTGTGAGGTGAAGGTAAAGAAACAAACTGAACTGAATCCACGAGATGGATGATTCCCTGTTCGTACCTGCATGGGGTTACTGAGTTCAGGACAGCTGTCACAGGCGTCTCCGACTCCGTCTCGGTCTCGATCTGTCTGCATTGGGTTTGGTACCCTGGGACAGTTATCCAGAACATTGGGAATGCCTAAACACACACACACACACACACACACAAACACACACACACACACACACACGCACACACACACACACACACACACGCACACGCACACACACACACACACACACACACACACACACACACACACACACACACACACACACACACACACACACACACCACTGAACATTTTCTGCTTTAAATTTTAATGTTTTTAGCTTCTGAAAAAACCTTTTACAAAAATAAAGTTATATTTTTATTACAAAGCAAAAGCTACAGCAAAACAAAACTGAGTTTCACTTGTAACACAGGATAATTTATTGATGCGGCAGCTTCTGTATTAGAATAAAATAATACTTTAAAGTTTTAAAGCAACACTAAATAGTTTTTAAATATTAAGGTAAAACTGTAACAGTCATCTCAGTGAATGTTGAGTTAGAAATGTGACCAGTTTCATATGTGACACCACTCTGCTGCCCTCTACTGGCCAGATACTGCACTTAACAGTTTTGTGGAGAATGTAGGTGACCTATAGGGGGCCATCTTTACCTGCTGTATGGCTGTTAGCTATTTGCTGTGCTGGTAGCTAATAAACGGCTAGCAGTTAGCTTTTTCAGTTCGCCGACCGTCATTATAAAACACAAGAAGAAGAAAAAAGAAGTTTGGTGGTATCATGATGGAGCCTGGAAGTAAAAGTCAGAGACATATGTCTTTGGAGGTGAAACAAATATCTAAAACCTGAACATCAGCACAGCCTACACTATTTTGAGGAAGCTGAAGGAGGCGATGAAATCACGGGCTGATGATGGCCTGGCTTTGTTGCTACTGGACTTTTAAGTAATAATATTTTTTGCCCACCAGTGTGGATCTTTTTAATGTGTTGCTTATTTAATAAGACTTGTGTAACGTGAGGAAATATGGGTTTTCTATCACAAAGGTGGTGTTGGACTCAGCTGTGTCAAAGCTGGGTCGCTGAGAACTTTCACCCACAGATTAAGACCTGAACGCCAGCGAGTCTGGGAGGAAACCATAACATCAACCACCTGCAGTCTACCAGAAGATGTGTTTACATGAGTTGTACCCAGACCAAGTCAAAACATAAAGTTTAAACTTCTTTTTCTTGATTTTAATGTTAAAATAACCATTATCATTTTGCTCATTATAAATGTGTTTAATCAAATGAATGGTTCTTATGCTTTGGGGTAATTATAATGGATTAATGAATCCACACTTAAGTAGATAATGTTGAATGTTTGGTACTGACCTTCACACTCAAGCACACAAACATTCACACACACCTTCCCACAGTAAAATCCAGACACATTTGATGACGCACATGTTTTTGCTTTGAGAAGAGAGAGTTTTTGGTAAGTTTTCAGTCTTTTGATTCAGTTCGTGTTGGACAACGAGAGAGAACAGACCTGAAAACAAAAGGGGGGGCAGAGCCTGTTGGCTCGTTCTTCCCCCCTTTCACGCTGTTTCTGCCAAGCCAGGCAGAATAGCTGAATCGCGACTTCTAACGAAGACTCATTACCGAGTCTTTTGATTTTCTGAGTGAATTAACTTAAGAAAGCGCATCGATAAAACGCTCTACCATCCACGTGTACCGAGGGCAACTCTGGACCGGTTCCGTTCGACACCTATGTCTCCTGTCAGCCGCCGGTGTCATCTGGATGAACCACAACATCCTCCACGGCCCGGATCCGAAAGAGGGTCCACAAGAGTTCGGTGAGACAGAGCACGGTTTTAGCGTTTGATGCAGTTCTCTGATAAGACCTAAGTTTATCCAAACCATCACTTCACTCAGACACCTGTTCTTCCTGAAGCAAAATCAGACTCACACACGCATTCATGTCACAACATTCTCAATCTTCATAAATTCACCAGAAGGTCTATTTGAGCAAGAACAGCATATAAACTGTTAAAAGATTGTCCCACAAAGTTACTAATGTTGATTGTATTTCCTGTTTGTCAATTTCAAAATCATTAGTTTAATTTGAAGAATTAAAACTTTTAAACGTCAAACTGGTTTCCTCATTGAACTGAAACACAGACACTCAGATATTATCGGCAGTTTATGGATGAAAACAACCTTTGAGTCTTCTGAACAATATAAAATTTGGTTATTGATTTATTAAAATTAATATTCCGAATTAATACGTAGCATGGTTACTCTTTCATAAAAGAGCATAAATCCATAACGCTACACTTGGCTCATGTTAGTGTTAGCTCATTATTAGCACTAGCTACAGCAGGGTTGTTTATGACAATTGTAATTCCACTTTCAACTAGTAGGGACAAGAAGCAGGAAGCTGCTTAGTGTTACTTTAATGTGCTGACAACTAGTTTTCTGTAGTTTATCCTCTCTCACAGCAGGAGGCAACACAAAACACTGCGATTTCTGTGGTATTATGGCCTTCAGTATTCAGAGGTTGGGATTAGTCCCTCTGGAGAAGAATTCCTGATCTCTGTGTGAATTTCTTTCACATGAATGAAGGATGTAAATACATCTGCATTTTAAATCTCTGATGCCTCTCACCATCCCCGTCGATGTCCTGGTCGCAGGCGTCTCCCTGTCCATTGTTGTCCGTGTCCTTCTGATCGCTGTTGGGGACGGTGGGGCAGTTATCACACGAGTCTCCAAACGAGTCGCTGTCCGAGTTCTGCTGGTCTTTGTTAGGAGTCAGACGGCAGTTATCCTGAAAGAGACATCACATCATCACATGACATCTGGGACACCAGAGGACACTTCAGATGAAACTTTAATGAAAGAGAAAGAGGTTAAAAAAAAAACAACAAAAAAAAAACCAGCTGGAATGCTGAGTCAACATTCATCAGATTAGATTGGACTTCTAACCTCCACGTTTTTAATGCCGTCTCCATCTGCATCCTCATCACACTGGTCTCCGACCCCGTCATTATCAGCATCCTCCTGACCGGAGTTTGGAGTCACCACACAGTTGTCCTGATGGAAAACAAACACAACTGTGAGCACTCCACCAGGACGAGAGGACGGCGCTCCAGCTACAGCGTCTCTCACCTGTTTGCAGTGTTTGTCATTGTCCATGCAAGGCAGGGATCGATCCGGATAACCGTCGATGTCCGTGTCCACCCCACAGGTGTGTCCATTCCCGGCCCAGCCCACGTTGCACTGGAAACACACTCAAAGCATCATTACATCAGCTAAGCCCACCAAAGCCTCCATCTTAACAGGAAGTGGACATTTCTATACACTTTAACAGACACTAAGCGATATAATTGTGTGCTTATATTATAGAAGGGTTTGTGTTATTTATAACCTGTGTGATATTTCCAACAGTATAATAATAAACCTGGTTTGTGGGGCCTGATTCCCTGTTATGTTGACGTTTTGATATCATGTGGTTCTGTTTTAGCCATGTTGATCACCATGGTAACAGATGCTCCAGAGCAGCTGATGAGGTCAGAGTTTGGGTTTGACTCTATTAAAGCTTCAACAGTTTTTTTTCTCACACAGTTCCAGGTAGAAAAATCTGACTGAAGCAACGTTTCTGTGTTGAATAAATGTCAGAAGGTCAAGTAGTGTTCAGTCTGGAATCTTCACTGAGACGATTATCAGACTTTTTGTTTCATTTAAACAGAGACAAACTTTCATTTCCTTATTGAGTATAATAAAAAAGAAAAGGAGACACTCACCCTGCAGGCCACCTCTCCGTTTCTCTCCATGGTGCAGTGGGCGTTACTGTCACAGGGGTTAAAGGTCAACGCAGCACACGACTTTCTGGGGAAGCAGCCTGATGTTTGGTTGCCAAGGAAACCAGGTTTACAGCCTCCACACTTATAAGAACCCTGAGACAGAAAATATCAAAGCTGCTATAGCTTCATGTCCACCAGGGGCAGCTGCTCCACCACCACCACTGATTCCAGGTCAGATCCCAGTTATGTCAGAATAAAATGAACCCATACTGGTTCTGCTCTGTCACTCTGACTCTGACTCATCCCTTCAGTTAAGAGCCTTTCCCACCTTAAAGATTCAGAAGGAAATAAATATTTCTAAAAATGTTCTTGAACCACTTAGAAGGATTACAGGAAAGTCTGGCAGCAGAGATGGAGAATAGAAGACGTCAGTCACGGCAGGTGTTTTTCACTTAATCCTACATTAGAAGTGCCATCTAATGGATTTTCATGAAAACAAATGAGAACCACACATTTCTGTTTTGCTCTAACAGCCCAGATGTTTCCTACAGAACGTTTGGGAGTTAAGGAGCGATGCCAAAGACTCACCACGGTGTTGATGCACACTGAGTTTGCTACGCAGGCATCAGGGAGATCGAGGCACTCGTCGATATCCACACACTCCTGCAACAAACACACACACACACACACACACACACACACACACACACACACACACACACACACACACACACACACACACACACACACACACACACAATTTAAAATATCAACTCAGTTCAGTTTATTTCTGAACACAAGTCCTCTCACAGCTCCGAACTGTGCAGCAGATCTAGATCACATGAGAGAACGCCATAGTCGTACATGCTCGTTCCTGGGTCAGTTTTCACTTCCTGTGCATTCTGTTTACGTGTCGAGCGATACGCCTCCATTCCTCGCCGTTCTCACCGGGTTCTTTTGAAAATGGCTGAGACTCGCAAAAAAAAAAGTGTCTTTGAAGTCTATGATAACAAGAGAAAAGCCTCCGCAGAGAGAAATAAGACCAGAGTTTATATATATATATATATATATATATATATATATATATATATATATATATATATATATACACATATATATGTGTGTGTGTCTGTGTGTATAGATAGAGAGAGAGAGAGAGAGAGAGAGAGAGAGAGAGAGAGAGAGACCGTCAGCGAGAAGAAAATAGTCTCAGACAAAAATGGGTCGGTTGAAACTTGAACCACTACAGACGAAGACCTGATCCCATGCAAAGATCAGTAAAAACATAAATCTGAACTAAAGCTAAGCTCTGACCCTGTTTTTGTTCTCCAGACATCAGACCAGAGCGACCTGGAGAGTCTGACCTGTCTGTTGGTCTTGGCAAAGTTCAGTCCAGTCCCAGACAGCGGCACCCCCCACAGGCCTGGAGGACATGGCTTACAGCTGAAGCCCCCCTCAGTGTTCATGCAGGCTTCAGGTAAATAACAGGGCTGGAGGTCACACTGGGGAGGAGACAGAGGTCACATGACCATCGTGTGTATTCACGTGTGTGAGAGGTGTGTGTTGTCACCTCGTTGATGTCCATGCAATGTGTCCCATTCCCGGTGGTTCCAGGTGGACATGGACCACAGGTGTATCCAGGGTACTGTAGACTGTCCATGCAGGACACACCTTTGTAGCAGGGGTTAGGGGAGCAGCGGGACCGGGGCTCGTGGAAACCTGAAGACACAGAGGTCAGCTTCAATCAGGTCCTCAGATATGACCCAACAGGTGAAGACAGTTCTGCTGACTCACCACAAACCTGACACTCCAGGATGGTGTTCCTTATCAGAGACATCTCCTTCACCTGAAGACACCCACACAGAGACAGTGATCAGCTGACATCAGTCCACTGAGCCCTATGTCTCACCTGTTCTCTGATGTCCTGTCTAGCATGTCCTGTTGTCTCCCCTGTTCTCTGATGTCCTGTCGTCTCACCTTTTCTCTGATGTCCTCTATAACATGTCCTCTTGTCTCACCTGTTCTCTGATGTCCTGCCGCAGCTCTCCCAGGATCTGGTTGAAGATGATTAACTGACCAATCAGAGCCTTAGTGTGTTCACCTGACAACAGATCAAACAAGCATGACGTCCAGTCAGACATCAGAAAGCAGGACAGCTGAGATCACTAGACCTTCAAGGAAATCTCACCCAAGATGGAGTGGACCTCAGCGTTCACTAAAACAAACAAACAAACAAACATGTTGATGTTGTTTACGTCACTCAGGACTGATCTGATTCTAACGGGTCAGCGGGGACGGTCCAGGTGAACTCACCTGAGCTGTAGGATGATGCATCTCCTTGGAAGGGACAGTCAGTCAGAGCTCCTGCTTTAGCGACACTGCCCCCTAGAGCCAGGCGGAGGGACTCCACTGCCCCCTGGGGGGACGACATGAATAGAAAGAGACAGATGGGTCCAAATGAACACCAGAACATCTTTCAGTCAGAGACACTTGGATTCCTATAAATTATCCTCTGATATCCCTTAATTCATAATCAGAGCCTAGGAGCTGTTTCAAGGACTTCCTGAAATCAAAGGATTTAATGGCATCAGAGGATTTTCAAAATAAGAGGTTTGTTCCTGACATAGAACTTCCCTTAGCGGTGATGGTGACTCTGTCGCTGTCTCAAGGATAAAATCTGAAGAGGAAGTCAATCGTTTCGTTTTTTATCAAACAATTAAATTAGCCTATAGTTTAAGTAAAAACATTAAGATTTATAACAAATAAACTTCATTAAGTGTCAGCTGTCAGAAACAACTAAATCATTTATAAAGAGATTAGCTCACTTGTTCTTTTATTTGTCGTAAATCAGTTTCACTTTGAAACTTTTTGAAAGTTTAATTCACAAGGACATAATTTTCAGGTATGAGTTTAAACATGAAGATTCAGAGATGCTGATGGAGAAAATGTGTCTCTTTATCTGTTAGAATTGCTGACGTATCAAAATGCTTTAGAGTATTTCCACAGAGTCAGTGGGAAGTTTGATGTTCCAGTCTTTTCTGTAATTGGTGCGTCTGACGTAAATCCCAAGATAGATGAGATTTAGTTTTCAGTGATTTTAAGATCAGCTTTCACCACTCTGAGGCTTCAACCAAATCCAAAGAACATTAGTCATGTTCCCAACCTCTTCAGAATGATTGAAATGACCTTCTGGTCTTTATTCTACTGCTAGCTCCTCTTGTTTTAAATCAAGTCCAAATCCTTTAGAATGAAAACAAATCTGTTTCCTGTTTCACACCTGGAACATATTAAAACTGACTTGTTTTAATAGAGCCTAACTGGAAGTTTCAGATGCAGATTTTTTCTCTCTGACCTGGAGTCGAGCGTAGGACTTCTGCCCATGTCTGATCTCCACCATCTCTGCCTCTCTGGGCAAAGGAACCAATGGCGGCAAGCCCTGACTGGAGTCGGCCAATCGGCAGTCAACGTAGAGCTCCACCTGCATGTTGTTGCGCTGAAGTCCGCCAAGTCTAACAATGATGGAGTGAGTCCGGCCATCAGCCAGGTTGGAGTTCTGCAGGTTCACTGTGTGCACCTTCCCGTCAGCTTTAACATACCGGACCAGAACTGAGGAGGAGGAGGAACAGTTTGGGCATCTATTAAACTCTTAATACATTTTCAGAATATTGCACCAAATCTTGTATTAGAGGTATAAAAGGTACAAAAATAATGTACTCGAGTAAAAGTAGTTACTGAGATTTTACTCAAGTCAAAATAAGGTTTTCTCTCTGATCCAAAGGACAAGATGGAGGATTTTTCTCCAGCTATAGATTCTAAAATTAAGACAGTTTTGAAGGGTTCCTGTATTTTCACCACAACTCATTTCAAGAAAAAATGTAATCAGAAAAAGTTTGTCTAAGTATATCTATCTATCTATCTATCTATCTATCTATCTATCTATCTATCTATCTATCTATCTATCTATCTATCTATCTATCTATCTATCTATCTATCTATCTATCTATATATATATATATATATATATATATATATATATATATAATATATATATAATTATTTGAAATAAACTATCAGCAGGTCAGAGCTGTGCAAGAATCAGAAATCCTTGTTGGCCCTGATATAATTGGTGGGTTGCTGGTTTGAATCACCCTGCTACCATCATTTTATTTTTTTTTTTTGGTAAAACACTTCAACCTCCTTGCCTGCTGGTGGTCACAGGGAGCTGTGACACCAGAAGAGGCACGCTGAGCGGGTAAAGCTAATGCAAGGAAAGCTCCTACACGTGACTGAAGGAACTCTTTCATGGAGATTCTAGATTACTTGCCTCTGATTTTAGTTTAAATGTTTACATTTACAGTTGTTTTAGTCATTAACAAATTAAATCTAAACTGTAACAAAGTAGCTACAATAATTGAAAAACAAGAAAACAAAAGAAGAAGTAACAATCTTTTATATAGCGCCTCTCAAGATCAAGAGGCACTTCACAAGAACAAAAAAACAACAGCAAAGATCTAGAAAAATTACTTTAACCCTCCCACTGTCCTCATGGGTGACTCTGCCAGGAAAGTTGACCATTGAGCGGGGTTGATGGTTTACCCTTGAGGTCCACATAAGTATAATAAAGTACTAAATTACAGCAATGGAGTACAAGTAATTCATTACTTTATTTTACTGGTGTTAATTATGCAGTTTATGTTTATTTGTTTGGCAGACGCTTTAATCCAAAGCGACGTACAATTTTTAACCTATAGGGCATGTTGTGATCAGTGGGAAAACCGAAGTACCTGCAACCTTCTTGCTGTAAGGCAACACTGCTAACAACTGCACCACCATGCAGCCCAAAGCTAGCATCGGTGTCCCGCGTGACAGGTGGCGGTACTCTCAACTATACTAACGAGGACTAAGGAGGACGTGATGGACTGATGTCGCTCTGTTGTGCTTTTGCTCCACATCAGCAGCTGCAGGACAAGAAGAGCTTTGTAAAGGAGAAAGTCGAACAAACATGAAAAAAAAGGTCCCAAACAGTTTAAAGAACTGGACCGCTGGAGATGAAGAACCCTAACCAACAAAACGCAGAGAAGAAAAAAAATACATTATCAGTTTGAAAGCATAGAAAACATCAAGAGAACCGTGGAGAAGAACCCATAGAACATCAGGAGAAACATATAAAGAATAAGGAGTAGAATGGAAGGTTTCACTCTGAGTTGGTCTCTCTGGGTCAAAGGTCACTCTGGTCACAGTTTGTAAGCGGTGGGGCCTGATGATTGTGGTGGTTCTGATCCTGTTGGGACAGCTGCAGACTAAACTCAGCCATCATGAAGAACGTCTCAGAACAACAGAAGTGAGTCAGAACCAGATCCCTGAATGAGGCCTTAAGGTCCAGCAGAGACATGTTAATATGTTCAGACTGAACCATGACCCAAACACTCCCTCCTCATCCCGACCCGATCACAACCTTCCACCTTTTACTGTTTGGGTTTTAAATGGCCGTGAAACAGATGAGAACATTTGACGTTCCAGAACCTTTAGGAACTAGTCGTCTCTTTTTCCTACGGAGTTTCCATGAAACGCTCTGCTGATTCCTCTGAGTTAAACCCACTTTGTGTTTTTATGGAAACACTCCACCAGCAATTCCTCCTGACACATTCAGGATCTGTGGAAACTTGCAGCTCTCCAGCTGAGTCTGAAGTTACGAGGACGTGAAAGAAGTTTGGACCAGAACCTTTCCACCAACCTTTGTTGATCTTCCCCATGACGGCAACCTCCAGGTACTTCCTGTTGTCCTGCTTGCTGTAGAGGCCGAACAGAACCCCGCCCAGCTTCGCCGGCAGCCGGAACGTGGACACCACGTAGACATCACTGAGAGCGCTCAGACCACCAGCCAGCTTCTCCACCGCTGTGACGGTCTGCTTGGAGTCCTGAAGACCCAACATGTCGATCACTGGGAGGAGTACAGAAGTTTAAATGTCTCTGAGACGTTTGACTCAACCAAAAAATTATAATCTATTAGAAGACCTGCTGGACTCTAACACCAGGACTCATCTGCTGCTCCTCCTTCCTGCTGCTTTCTGACTTCTTGATCAGAATCTGAGCTTCACTGAAGCTGACACGTTTATTACAGCAGAACCTGAAGGCAGCAGAACTTGGACCCATCTGTCCTGCAGGGAACCACAAACCGTTTAAGCAGTGTTGGATTGTGGAAAATCCTCCTGTAGATCTGAAGGTTTTACTGGTCCAGGAGAACCCTCCAGTGGTGTGCGGCAGAACATCTGGAACCAAACAGCTGCAGACTTCATGGAGTCCCCCTCCCTCTCTATAGGAAACTCGTATTCTGAGACATTTCCTGAAACATTAGCCTGGAGTGGCAGACTGGGATCATGGCCTCGGGTTTCTGAGGCAGAACTTGGACCTGTTTCAGACGCAGACGGCTGATTGAAGTGAAGGTCTCAGATGTAAAACACGCCATTTGTCTCTAATCAGAACCAGTTCTGCTGCTTCTGGACAGATTTTCTGCATCGAAATGTAGAAACGGTTCTGACAGCACAATTCTGGGAGGTCAGAAATCAATTCTAACTTCTGATATGGAGATCCGGATCACAGTACAACTCAACTCCACCTCCCAGTACCAGTCTGGTTCGGTTCAGAAACCTGAGTGTCAAAGGTCAGAATTGTATTACTTTTATTTGATTAAATACTGTCAGATGGAGGTTAATTGGAGTAATCTGATTCTGATCTGGATTCCAGTTTTTTTTTTCTTTCAGACTTGAAAGTTCTGGACCTCTGGTCCGTCTGGACACGGTTCGGTTCTGTTTAAGAGAAAGACTGAGTCTGGTGGAAGTTTCATCACCTGTTGGATTAAATAAAACTCTGCCTCGGTTCTGTTACCTTGAACATCCGGTCCATCCAGGACTCCCGCCGTCAGCTGGAAACCGATGACTGACAGCAAAACCGGGAAACTCCAACCCATAATGGACCGGGAAGAATAATTCGAACCACCAGGTCAGGTTTAATAACGGGAAAGTCCAAAGCTGTTAGCCCGATCAGCGGTTCGGAGAAGGAGAGAGTGTCGGTACCGGGGGAACCGATTGGGTCCAGACCGATAAAACAGCTGCGGAGCAGTGCCGAGAAGCGCTGCAGTTCAACCGAATACCGACCAGCCAGATGAGGAACTAACGGTCCGGACAGCTCACGAGCTCAGCTGTGTCTGCTGCTGGCGCGCGCCGCGAGGCTCGTGCGCGAGCCCGGTGAGCTAATGAAGGCGCGCTTCAGAAAGTGATTAGAGACAAAAACAGATTTAATTTAGACTATTGTCACTTTAAAGTTCAAATTAATGTAATTTAGAGGAATTTAATTAGAAACTACATTAATTAGATTTAGTTCAAAATCAGAAAGTCTGAGAAAAAACCAGGGGCGCCTCCAGAAAATTTTGATAGGGGGTGACCAGATGGGGCCAAAGAAATTTTTGGGGTGGCACACCAAATTGGCCCTTGTGGTAACTCTGGTTGAATTTAGTATGGCGATTTGCTGCATTGCACCTTTATTTGTTTTAATTAAAATAACTGTAGGTATCCAAAACATTTAACTGAAATTTTACAAACACAAACATTTTAGAAAAATACATTTCAGTTATTTAAAATGTTATCCCAAATATTGTAAAACATATTTTTTTTGTTAATTCACCTGTTGCTGTGTTAAAAAAAACTATGGAGATAAAAACTTATTTAAAATGGTGAGCAGCAGAAACATGATTCTTTTTTTATCCTGGTTATTTCTTAATGCATTAATTGTAATATTTTATTTTGTTTTACAATTATGTCTTGAATAAACAAAATCAATCTATGGTTAGACTGAACATTAATATGATTTGTTAACACTGGTTTTCCTCGGGGGGGGGGGGGGGGCGCAATTTTCTAGGGGTGGCCATGGCCACCCCTGGCCAAACCTTGTGGGCGACCTTGGAAAAAACACGAAGTCAAACTATTCTCCGGCGGAGCATCAGGAAAATATTCAGGGAATCTGATGGCTTCAGTCTGTAAGGAAGAACACAGAAACATAAAGATCAGACAAGCTGAAACAACCAAAGCAAGTCCAGATGTGTCCAGATGTTGTGTGACAGGAAACTGCTGGCGACCTGTGGAGCGCCGATTCTAAATCAACGAGTTCACATGTTAACAGCTTCATCACGTGTTGCTACTCGTAATAACAAGAAGGACTGGGAAATCCCATATCACATTTTCCCATTGATTTTGGAAATAATGTTCTGTAATTTCAAACATCAAAGAAAATAGCTAATCAAGGTATTTCAATGGTACATTTACAACGGCATATGCCCTCACAGGCTAATAAACAGAGAAAGCGGATAAAAACATGCAATAACTTACATCACATATTAAAAAAGAAGGAGTAAAAAAATAGATTAAAAAGGTAAATTTGCAAATCAAGTGTTAATAAAAATCTGTCAAGTTATGTCTTCAGCAGTGTTTTAAAAGTAGCTAAAGATTGAGCAGAGCTGATATTAAAGGTATTTCAGTTTTGGAGCAGACATGAAGGATGCTGGAGCAAGCTGTGGGATGCAGCGGAGCAGAGCAGAACACAGAAAAGCACGGTGTAAATAAAAGTGTGTAAATTAGACAAAGAAATCTACTGAGTGGTGTGTGTGGGATCCCGGGAGAGGATGTGATTGCCACAGGTGTCCCATAAGGTTCTCAGTCGTAGACCAGGTGTAGGCAGTCCAATGGGCAGTGAGAGGGTGAGGCACAGAAACAGGTTCAAACTGTTCAAGAACAACTGAGCGCTGGAAAGGAACACTAGGGTCAGAACAGAAGCAGTGGAAAGAAGATAATGGCCAATACATTGTCAGTGAAGAAATCTAAAAACTGACACACACACACACACACACACATTGTGAAGTTTCACTGTATCACAAGGATTAATTAGTTAATGACAATAAATTTAAAATAAATAGACTCAACTCAAAACATTTTGGCTTGTTTTTTTTACAACTTCCATTTATTAAAGCTAATTGTGGGTGAAAAAAAAACACAGATTATTTTACAATCAATGCTCAATACAGTCAAGATGGTGCCCGGAACAAAGGGTTGAACTCCTGATCCAGTTCTAAACTCCAGTCTAGAACCCAAAACTAGTTCTGATGTGACACAATCATTAAAATAAGACAGGCCCTTCTTAATTATCCTCTCAAATGCATTTGACACAATCATCTCTGGTGACCTGTTGTCCATCCTCTCTAGCACAGACATGGACAGGGACCACACACTCCTGGTTTGAATCCTACTTTACACGTCAAGCATTCAGCAGATCCTGGTTTGGTCATACTTCTGCTGCACACCACCCTCACCACTGGGGTTCCCCAAGGCTCAGCATTGGGACCTCCTCTCTTTGCCACAGATGCCACCGGACTGGGACACCATGGCTTCTCCAGCCCAGTTAATGAGACCCACCTCTACCTGTCATTCCCACCTGATGACTACACAGGACCAGCGCAGATCCCAGACTGTCTCTGATATGGAGGTGGATGGAGTCTAGTCATCTCCAACCCTTACTAATGTCTTCTTTACCGGTGTCCCAGCCTCTGTTGTAAAACCTACAGAGATGGTTCAGATTATTTTAAGACTCCAGCAGAAGCACAGAACATGATGGTTGTGTCTATAAACCAAAAACAGATACTTCAAACCTGGACCAGAGTCTTAGGGAAGCTTCATCCTTCATCTGGTGAAGACCTGCTAGCTGGATCTTCACAGAAATGAACCAACAGCATGATCTGAAGAGTTTAGTGACCTCTTTGAGATCCTGATTTATAAATGAATCCAGGATTTCTGGCCTCCAAACAGAACTCTGGTCAGAACATTCAGCAGATGATTCTGTGGCTCAGAAGAACCAGTCCTGCAGTCAGTTAGCCGTTTGTGACGCATGATCGGGCGTCGTCTGAGTGTTTCAGAATGAAATCACCAGAAGAGACATGAGCCCAGTGTTTCTCTGAAGGCCTCCTCCTCCTGTTTGTTTGGTATGGGGCGTCGCCATGGAAACCTGTACACCAGCAGGTGAGGAGGAGGAGGAAAGTCCTTTTTCTTTCTCCAACCAACAGAGAGAAAAAGATCAGAATCACCTAGGAACTCTTTCTGCTTCCTCTGATCCAGTTGCAGAGGAGTACTGGTGGTTTTGGTTCTGAGTGAGTTCAGGTTTAGGTCCAGAGGAAAGAGCAGAATGAATTCAGCTCCATAAACTGTTTCCAGATCAGCTCATTAAGCAGTACAAGACACTGGCGTGAACAGGAGCCAGGCCAGGATTCCTGTGTGGTGCCGTCATGTGCAGCTGGACGTCCCGCGGGGTCCAGCTCAGGTCAGGACGGGTGGAGACTCGAGGTGGGTAGGTAGATGAGCGAACAGAGGTCAAAAGCTGCATTTGCATGTTCTCTCATTTAGAAAAAATAACTAAATAAATCTGATCTAATTCTGTACTCATCCGCCCATCTTCTCTTTGAAAGCTTAAAATGTGAGCTAGAATCTGAATCCTTTAGCTTTATTTTATGTTCGTGTCCTGTAAAAGTCTGTCGTGTCTGAAGGCCACATTCAGGTCCCACAGGTCTGGTTGCGGATGCTTTTTCTGTTAAAGCTGAGGATTGTTTTCTATCTTCTAACGAAGGTCTGCCAAACTCATTCCAGCAGGTTCTTCTGATACGAGAAACCAAACCCCCTTTGATCCTACAGACAAACAAAAAACATGAAGTAATCCTTCACTTCTGATTTTAGCTGCTCCGGAGATCGGATCTGAGTTTCCATCCTACAGGAACCGGTGTGGACCGGTCCGGAGGCTCAGGTGAGTTCTGATCCACAGCTCGACCATAAAGAGAGTTGGTTAGATACTAATCTTGCTCTGGAGCGGGTTTTTCCTACATAATTTATATAAAATAACTAAAAACATTTGTGTCTTCATCACTTTGAGGTGAAAATAGTAATGTGTCTTCTGGAAAACCAAAGTTTTAATTTACAGAAGTTTGTTTTTATCAGAATCTGTTGACGGCAGACAATGAAACCAGTGGGATAAGTTTTTAGGACGATTCAAAATAAAAATATTAATGATGATGTGATTCCTGTTTCAATTTTAAGAAATATAAACACATGAAAAGAAAGCAGCAGGAAATGACTCCACTTGTTTTAATAACAGCTGATGCTGAATCCACTTCCTGTCTGCTAGGCAGATCCTCAGGGTTCATAAATTATTTTACAGGCTTCACACAAACACCGTTCCCAGAGCCTCCTTTAGGGAGATCCATCTAAAACTGTCTTGTAATGTCCCATTTATCTTCAGCTGCCTCCTTGCTCCTCGTGCTGGTGAGATTCGATGGGCTCCAGGTCTGGCGGCTCCTCCAGCGCCCCCTGTTGGACATGCAGGATGGACACCATGCCGGTCAGAAGGGCGTAGCTCAGCATGGCGCCCAGAGCCACC
Organism: Nothobranchius furzeri; assembly: GCF_043380555.1. Taxonomy (NCBI): domain Eukaryota; kingdom Metazoa; phylum Chordata; class Actinopteri; order Cyprinodontiformes; family Nothobranchiidae; genus Nothobranchius; species Nothobranchius furzeri. The sequence goes on along the minus strand of NC_091745.1, from coordinate 60,088,050 downwards.
AGAGCCGACAGCAGCTGCTTCCTGCGTTTGTTGGGAACGTTGTCGAAGTCTCCACCATCCGGCTGGGGGGGTGCCTTTGGACCAGAGCTTTCTATAAAAGACATGAAGGTTCATCAGCTGTAAAACCTAAACATCAACAGCAGGGTTCACAGAAAAGTCAGCAAGCAGAACGGAGGATTAACTTTTACTGACGAACTAGATGGAAAACATCAGAATCTGGAATCACCCAATAATAAGCCATGTCCGTTTCCCACCTGATCATCAGGACAAACCTAACGTTATTAATAACATTTCAACTTAAGCACTGGGCAACATTTAACATAACTCTCTGACAGGAATCACTGGACGAACATCAGAACTAATACCAACACCGTCTTCATGGCTTCTGGTGAAAACAACCTCACCTCGGCCATCTCTGGGGAAGTAAAGCAGCAGGATGTCGGAGCAGAAGTTGGTCAGGTTGTCGAGAGACTTCAGGTGTTGCTGCAGCTTCCCGTTGGGAAGTTTACACTTCAGGATGGGAGCCAGGTGACCGAACACGTAGGCGTCAAGAGACGAAGGTCTGCAGGGAAACAGTGCAACGGTTATCTCACTCAGGAACAGAGATCCAACCACACCAGTACTGACATGACCTCTGGTCTGCTGAATAGAGAACTGAAGTGATGTAATGATTTTATTCAAGTAGGATTCCAGCTGGAACTTTATTTTCTAAATGTTGTAAACCCATCTGACTGCATGTTTAAGCAACAATAAGCTGATAATGTTTGAATCAGATGGGTTCTGTTCAGTGATGATGCAGCTCTGGCTCACCCCTTGAGTTAGGAGCTTTATTCTGTCTGAATAATTCAGAGGTCAGGGACTTAAAAAACAAAACCTCTGAGAGGTTCCTGGTACCAAAGCTAAAGCTAAATCAGTCAAAGCCCCCAAAACCTCCTTCAGAAACTCTGCAGAACTGACTAAAACTACAAAAAGAGAACTAGATCTGAGGCTGTGGACTGGATTGGGAGTTCGGAACCAAATGGGAACCAGATCAGGAGTCCTGAACAGAATCAGGAGTTCTGGGCCAGATCAGGGCACTCATTTATCAAATATTAGAAACTGCTTTATATTTCTTCCTACGAAGGAAATTTAGAATGTGTACCAACTGTCAAAAACCTGATTTATGAAAACCTCGTACGCACGTTCCTCCGCAACCGTCTGATGAGAAATCCCTCCTGTGCGTACTCAGGTGCTTGTGTCCGTTCTCAGTCATTTACATACACAAACACCTTCAATTAACCATATTTGGTCACGCTATGTCCTCAGCACATGAGGGAATTCCCAGTTTTTTGCCCAGAAAAATAAGAAAAGCTTTATTGACAGCGAGATCGAGACACTGGCTGCCGAAGCACAAAATAACTAAACAAGTTGCAGAGGTTATAAATGCGGTTGGGACAGAGGAGAGGTTCCTTTCAGAAATAAATAAAAGAATGAATCTGATAAATCGTGGAGTAATGGGTTGTTAAGGAATCATTCTGAGAGTGCAGCCTCTTCTGAGCCGTCATTCAGTCTGGTTACCTTGGCAACGCGGCATGTATGATCGGGAGGCAGGGGAGGTTCTGGAGGGTTCTCGTAGTTGTATCAGATTTGAGAGCCACAAAGGGTCCCAAATCACAGCATTGCAGAAGGATTTCCATTGAGATCAGTGCTCTCATGGAGGACGCGTTGCCTCATGGTTGCCTCAAGTGTGCACGCTCTTTTAAATCTTCCAATAACACAGATTATCCATAAATCAGATTCCCGTCTGCCACATGTGTCTTTTATTGGTTTTAGAGTGGATGAGGAACATGTGTGGATCACCTTCACTAATGTGGTTCCCCGTTCTACCACTAGGTGCTGTTCCTACGCATGGTCTGAGCTGTTCTTATATTTAGGAACATTTCTACACACAGGTACAAATTGTTAAATACCACACAATGAGTAAAATCGGTCCTACGCATGAAATACGAACAGATCTGTTCATAAGTACAGTTGATAAATGAGGGCCCAAGAGTCCTGGGCAGGATCAGGAGTTCTGAGTCGGATCAGGAGTCCTGGGCTGGATCGGGAATCCTGGACAGGATCGGGAGTCCTGGGCTGGAGCAAGAGCTTATTCCAACAATAAAATGGATGAACTTACGAGTCTCCAAAGAAAAACTTCTGTGAGCCGAGTCGTTGGGACAGCAGGTTCATGCACTCTGCAGCATCACAGTACAACTGGAAAACAACCAAAATAACAATAGTCATCAAAACAAGGAGCCTACACGTTTACCTGAGCTCTACCAGAACATCAGTTAAAACGGATCCCGTTCACAACCTGGATCTGCCAACAGAACGTTCTTCTCTTACGGCTTCTATGAGCAGCCAGCAGCAGTGATCCGTGTGAACGAACACATTCTTTAGTAACTCTTCTACTGAGAGACCAGAGAGCAGAACTGGTGAGAAAAAAAACCAAATCCTCAAAACAGGTTCAGACTGAAGCACATGCACAGGAAATAAACCCACAGATACCAGTAGTTACTGGGAGGGAAACAGTCTGGTTCAGACAGGAGGACTCTCAGCAGAGGAAAGGACATGATCGATTCTGTACCGGAGACCATGAGACATGAAACAAACCATCTGTTCTGGATAAATGAAGAACAGATTGCTGGTTTCCAACTCAGTTCAGGAAGAACTAAAATAAAGTGGAGATGCAGCAAAAATGAGCTTGGAATCCTTAGATCAGCTGATCTGATGGTGCTGTTTTCAGGTCCGTGACCTCACCATCACTAACCTCCGACTCACACCAGCAGTAACGGATCCTCCATGCAGGCTTCTGCCCCCAGAGTTTTGAACAGAACTGACAAAAAACAATGAATCTGACTCAGCAGGTCAGAGGGGTTCATGAATCAGGAATCAGTACCGCTGCATCTGTTACAAACCACCGGAGGTTTGAATTCAACAGAAACTCTGAGCTAAGATGTGTCGCTAAAACAGCGGACATCACAGATCAGACCACGCTCTGTGACCTTTGACCCAAACAGAAAACTCCAATGCAGAAAGTGACCTGCAACTAAGAACAAGAGCACTCGGGGACATGGCCTCTGAGCAGACTGGAACTGCGGAAAGTTCTGGTCCCACCACAGCGTTTCAGTCAGGTTCTGGTCTGGACTCTGACTGGACCTTGGTTCTGCTGTAGATCTGCTCCTGTGTTTGGATCTTAGTTCTGTTTCATGGCCTAATTTTGTCCAAGCTTAAGATGGTCCCAAACCAGACTCCTGGTCTTGGAGGAGGTAGCTGCTGGGATGTCCACTAGTTTTCTATTTAGAAATGAACAGTTGGGAAATGACCTTTGACCTTCCCCAGACCGTTTTGGTAAAGACAACATGGACTAATATATTAATGTTAAATTTACTTCACAACAAATGTTTGATTTGTCTTCTTGACACATAAACCCATAGAATTAGAAGTCAGTGACCTTTGACTTCCTGGATGAGAGGACATCTCACCTCCTTCTCCAGCTCCTCTCCGGCCTCCAGGCTCTCGTCTCCTCTCAGCAGTCGGAGTTTCTCCAGCTGTCTGCTTTGCATCCGTCCAGGCAGGAAGAAGTTCAGAGGGAACGTCATGTGCTCGGCGTACCAGCGGCGAGTGACATCTACGTAGTTTTTGGGCTCAACCCAGAAGGTATAGATCTGCAGGAGTTCAAACCGGAGAATCAGGAGCAGCTTCAGGAAAATCACTTCATGTTTAACAAGAACAAATCGTGTCACCAGAGCAGGAGTGAGCTTCTCCTCCATTAGGGAGATGAAGGCCAGGCTGTCAGCTCCCTCCTTGGCCGACAGGTCATAGTCTGCATTGAATTTCTGGAAAACAAATAAGACATCATATTGACCCAAATAAATGAGAAGAGTTCATTCCTGCAGCTCAGATGAGTCAGAAAACGCTCGGCCTGCAGCAGGTGAACAGAAACACTTCAGACAGAGTTTTACTCCAAACAGGCTGAATATGAAGTTCATGCACACGCACACACACACACACGCACGCACGCACACACGCACGCACGCACGCACGCACGCACGCACGCACGCACGCACGCACGCACGCACACACACACACACACACACACACACACACACACACACACACACACACACACACACACACACACGAGGATGATGAGGCTGCAAGAAAAAGATTAAATCAGACTGATGACAATTAAAGAGACTGAAACTCTGCAGCTGAGAAAGAAACTGCAGCAATTTCCTCCTAGGAGCTTCTTCAGGAGCTTTTCCGTCTTTGTGGTTTGGAAACGACCTACTGCAGCGAGAGCACACTGAGCATGCTGGGTAATGTGTTCCAGTTGCTGTTAGAGAAACGGAGGCTAGAATCACAAACTTTGGTTCTCACGTCTGTTGAGGGTCTGACCTCATGAGGAAATTACTATGCAGTGATTTTCTCCAAAATGACTGTGCTTAAATTGCTCTGAAAAGCAAATAATCACATCAGCGCCAAGAAACTTCATTTCCCATGATGCTTTGCACACGGAAGCATTGTGATGACGTCACCGCCTAATACCAGAAACACATTCTGTGCATGTGCGGGAGTCACGGAGCTTTCCCGCGAACTCAGACTATAAATCATCAGGAAAGACAAAGGAACCTCGTTCTTTTGCCCAGGATACCTGGCGGTAAGGACACGCTTGTCGAACGCTCCGACTCCCTTGAGCACGCGGAAGCTCTAAGTGCCCAAGTTGAGCCCACGGGACCGCTGGGAAAAACTAAACTGCAAGCCCATCAGATCTGCTCGTTTCTGCTCCCCTCCAGCTGATGTTTGAGGACACAGAACTGCGGAGGAAAGCAACAACTCCATCCAGCTCTCAGAGACGCTGTAAGTTGTCAAACTCAGCACAAAAGAAACTTCGTTCTCTTTGTGTCCAGCCCGTGGAGAAACACTCACGGAGAACGCCAAACAACGGAGAAAGCATCAAACCGACGGACGACGCCAAACTGCGGAGAAACACGGAGAACCGTCAACTCAAAGAGTGAGGGACGCCTCGCTCTTCTGGTGATCAGAAACTCATCTCTTTCTCTCCTTCTTCTTCCGTTTCCTCTATAGTCCAGAATAAGCAATAAAACCGCGCTATTGCTTAAAAAGTAGCTTCGTGTTTTCCTCTTTCGTCCCAAACACGTCCGTCGGGTCATTTTGAAAGAATAAACTGCTTATTTATCATTGTTTGAATATCTTTAAATGTTTCCTACTATGGCCAAGTGGTGAAACTAAAGATATTAACTTGTGATTAATCTTTTGTGTTGTTTCATGATCCTTTGAAATGTTTTGAGTGATTTAAGGTTAAGTTACTACTGATTCTAAGTGCCTTGGAAGTTAAAGTGCAAGTTGCCACCCACACTTTAGCCAGACAAAGGGGTCAGCCATCTTGTATTCAAGACTCCATTTTGAATCCATACACACGCGCACACGCACACACACACACTCTACTCCTTTGTGAGAACAAAGGACCCCATTCATACATCCTCCATCACACGCAAACACATCCATCTTCAATCATATCACGTGGTTATTATTAATTTGTTCCATTGTTTATTCATTTAACAAATTGTTTAATTAAATGTTATAAAATTCAGATTTTTGTGTCCAGTAGCTTTGTTGTGTCGAAGAGAAGTCTCTGCTCCGAGGATTCTACGAACTTCAAGAAAGACTGATAAGAGTTTTGGATTCAATTTTTCCCAGGTAGAACGGGGTGGTGCCCCATAAGATACGTAAGAGTATCTTAATTAATTAATATATCGGTAAATATTCCCATATTTACAGAATTTATTGAAGAATCCAAAAGTAATTAATTAATTACTAATTACTCGCTCCTAATAACCCCAACACGTCCATCTGGACTGAACTTGTCTATGAACACACAAAAGAACTGGCGAGCCGTGTTGCCGTGTGAGCAGTTCTGGTACGTTTGGGTCGGAGCGCTGCTCCAACAGTGCAATACTCTCATGAGAGACGAGCAGGATATTGAACATGTTTGATTAATCATGCGACCGCACGATTGCTGATCAGGAGCAAGTTGTGAGGTGTTAATCGCCTCTCGTAAACTCCTGGACACCACATGACGTAAAACTCACCCTGGCCACAAAGATTTTCGCATGAGAGGAAAATCGGTTCAAAACGGTTTAATAATCGCACAGTAGGATGGAGCACCGTAGGATCCTAAGTGTCCCCATGGTTGCTATGGTGATTCCAGGTCTCTGGGCTCCTTTGATGATTTTTCAGGCAAGTCAAGGTGAAGATACTCTAAGATGATTGACCACAAGGTTAAGGCTTCCAGATCAAAGAAGATGTGATTCACTCCCATGTTCATAAACTACAAAGGAATTAAATATCCTTTTTAATTTGTTTGGGTTTCTATGTTTTAGAGTTCTAGAACTGAAACCTTTCCTGTAATTGCCCGAGTAAACTTTAACCACTTATAACTTGAAAAAATAAACAAAGACTTTCTTTAAATGATGAAAGTCAACCATGAAAACTATATGAACTATTTTTCATAAAAAATCTGAATCCTCTTTAATGTTGGCGTTCACCTGTTTTCTGAGGTGGATGATGATGTCAGCCGGTCGCGACAGAGTCTCTTTCTGATTCGTCTTCAGAGCAGGAAGAGAACCTTTACAGGATGAAAGAAATCTGTCATCAGATCTAGTTTCTTCTTGGTGATCGTAACCAAGGATCAGACTCACCGCTCGGACTCCTCCAGGGGTTGCAGATCTTCCGAAGTTTCAGAGGAGCTCCAGCAAACTGAGCGTAGGCCTGAAGACACAAAACCAAGATCAGGCATCCAGGCCTTGTAGCTGACAGTGGAGCAGATAAAGCAATAAGACACCAGCTGGAGGTTTTCCAGGACTAGTGGGTGACCTTTTTTTATTGATTTATTTTAATTTTTGTTCTTGTGAAGCGCTTCGTGATTTTTACCTTGAGAGGCACTATGTGAAAGATTGTTTCTTCTTCTTCTAGGTGATAACTAGACAGTAACTAGTTGGTGACTAGGAGTTGACTAGGTGGCAACTACTGTAGTTGGTGACTATGTGGTAACTAGGTGATGACTAGGTGGTAACTAGGTGTGACTAGGAGGAGAGTAGGAGAGTGGCAAATAGACGTGACTAATTGGCGATTAGGTAGAGAGTAGGTGATGACCACATGGCGACTAGTTACTGGTTAAAGTTGGTGACTAGGTGGCGAGTATGTGACAACTAGGCAATGATTAGGTGGCAACAAGGTGGCAACTAACTAGGCTGTGACTACGTTGTGACTAGGTGGTAGCTAGGTGGTGACTAGACGGAGAATAAGTAGTGATAAGGCAGTGACTAGGTAGTGATTAGGAAGTGACTAGGCAGCAACTAGGCTGTGACTAGGCAGTTTATAGGTAGTGACTATGCAATGGGTAGGTAGTGACTAAGCGATGGCTAGGTAGTGACTAAGCGATGGCTAGGTAGTGACTAAGCGATGGCTAGGTAGTGACTAGGCGATGGCTAGGTAGTGTCTAGGCGATGGCTAGGTAGTGACTAAGCGATGGCTAGGTAGTGACTAAGCGATGGCTAGGTAGTGACTAAGCGATGGCTAGGTAGTGACTAAGCGATGGCTAGGTAGTGACTAGGCGATGGCTAGGTAGTGTCTAGGCGATGGGTAGGTAGTGACTAGGCGATGGCTAGGTAGTGTCTAGGCGATGGGTAGGTAGTGACTAAGCGATGGCTAGGTAGTGACTAAGCGATGGCTAGGTAGTGACTAAGCGATGGCTAGGTAGTGACTAAGCGATGGCTAGGTAGTGACTAGGCGATGGCTAGGTAGTGACTAAGCGATGGCTAGGTAGTGACTAAGCGATGGCTAGGTAGTGACTAAGCGATGGCTAGGTAGTGACTAAGCGATGGCTAGGTAGTGACTAGGCGATGGCTAGGTAGTGTCTAGGCGATGGGTAGGTAGTGTCTAGGCGATGGGTAGGTAGTGTCTAGGCGATGGCTAGGTAGTGACTAGGCGATGGCTAGGTAGTGACTAAGCGATGGCTAGGTAGTGACTAAGCGATGGCTAGGTAGTGACTAAGCGATGGCTAGGTAGTGACTAGGCGATGGCTAGGTAGTGTCTAGGCGATGGGTAGGTAGTGTCTAGGCGATGGGTAGGTAGTGACTAGGCGATGGCTACGTAGTGACTAGGCGATGGCTAGGTAGTGACTAGGCGATGGCTAGGTAGTGTCTAGGCGATGGGTAGGTAGTGTCTAGGCGATGGCTAGGTAGTGTCTAGGCGATGGGTATGTAGTGACTAGGCGATGGGTACGTAGTGACTAGGCGATGGCTACGTAGTGACTAGTGTAGAGTTAAATCTGCATACTGAAATCACCTCTGTTGCTATTCAGTGGAGATTCCGAAAAATGAACAATCAGATTAACCTATGAGGCTTAGATCATATATAAATATCCCGGATACTTATACATATTGATCCAAGTTCATACATCAACCTGCTTGATCTAATTTTAATCCAACGATGGCTAGGTAGTGACTAGGCGATGGGTAGGTAGTTACTAGGCAATGGGTAGATAGTGACTAAATGATGGCTAGGTAGTGACTAGGCAATGGGTAGGTAGTGACTAGGCGATGGGTAGGTAGTAACTAGGCGATGAGTAGGTAGTGACTAAGGTATGGGTAGGTAGTGACTAGGCGATGGCTAGGTAGTGACTAGGTGGAGCTCAGGGATGTGAAGAGCAGCTTGTCCTTCAGTGAGTGATGCGTTTAAACTTCTGCCTGGGGACCAAAAGCTCACAGGTGAAGAACCAATCTACAGGTCAGACTGTAGAGCTTTGAGAACAATCACAATTGTTTTAAGTTTCCACAACTTAATTCTGGTCCAGAGGGAGAGGTTACAGCTCACAGGACTAAACCATTTATGAAGCCATTGTGTCTCTTCAGCTGGTCTGTTCAAACAGGTCAGTAATCCATCTGCTTAATCATTTTAGGGTTAAAAAAATATATATATGTTCCCTACAGGAAAACCTTTGTTGATGTGACTTTGCTGATTTTCTGAGTAGATGTCTGTCTCTTTATTCTGAAGGGACGTAACTGCTGTAAACATCTGGACAGTTGTGAAAGCTTTTTGTACTGAAGAAATCTGCAGAATCTACAATTGATTAAATGAAACTGATTAATTTGCTCCAAATCAGCTGAGTCTAAAAGCATAAAACATTTGTTTTTATAACCACCAAAAAGCTCCTGCTGCTCTCTTTGTTTTGGGTTTTTTAAACCAATTTACTTCCTTGTGTTAACAGAAGTCCTTATTGGCTCCATGTTCGGGATGATTTTATGATGTTAATAAAAAAGGAATAAATAAGACAAGGCCAAGGGTTTAGTTTGTGAGACGAAGCAGCGGATTCAGACTCAGACTAATTTCTTCTGGCCACGTTCAGCTTTTACTACCAGATAAAAACGAGAAGGAATTTCCTCATATATGCTCAGCAGTGAAGTCACAGTTTGGTGGAAGTGGAGACATGTGTTCCACAGCGGCAACACAACTGTGTTAAAAACACAACGACAGGCAGGACAACAGCTTTAAAGTAAGATTATTTAGAAATCTGGCCACTTTCTTTCCTGGTATGGAGACTAGGCTGTGACTAGGTGGCAACTAGATAGTGACTAGGTGGTGAATAGGTGGCAACAAGATGGAAACTAGGTAGTGACTAGATGGTAATTAGATGGGAACTAGGCAGTGATTAGGTGGTAACTTGGCTGCGACAAGGAAACTAGGAGGTAACTAGCGACTAAGCGGTGGCTAGGTGGCAACAAGGTGACAACTAGGCAAATAGGAGGTGACTGGCGACTAGACAGTGGCTAAAAGATTAAAAGGATTTAGTTGATGTTAAAGACTGATTGTATTTGGGACTAATTATTAAAGATGGCTTAAATGATGTGGAAAACAGGACTAACTCGAGGACTCAGTGGTGAGAACGTTTATTTAATAATCTGCTGCTGCTTGTAAAGAATCTTGCTTTGCCTCTTCCTCCACCTCCTCCGGAGCGCCTGCTGACTCAAGCATGCAGTAAAATGTGTCTGTAAGACAGAAATGCGTTTGTGGAGCTGCCATTACGTAACGTTTACAAGCTCAGACTCTGTCCAGTTAAGTGTTTCTGTAAAAACCTCCAACCATAATTCAGACTCGACCGGCTGGAGAAGGATGGAGGGAAAAATCACACCTATTTACACCGTATTAGCCCAGTTGAAAGATTGATAAATGACTCAATTACTCTGTCAGAAAAGCCCATCTCCAGTCATGCCCACCTGGACAGCCACAGAACATGTCAGACGCTAGAAACCTTCCTCAAACAATCCAGGAAGTCCAGCGATCGAAGCAGAATGATAAACTGCAGGAGTTCGTGAAACCAGCTGTGAATCAACAGCAGCAACACTTTAGTGTTTTTCAACCCCTGGACAGGATAACTACCATTACCCAGCATGCACTGGTGCTTGGTGGATTGATGCAAATCCAACATAAACATGTTTCAGTCAGGTTTAATCATTCTGAGGAGCACTGTAGCCCTCAGTGTGGTCTGCAGGCAGTAAGTCTGAACCCACAGGCTAACATCAGTCATGGAAACTGTCTGCAGGAGCAATGCATTCTGGGTGGTCACAAGTCTATGATGTCATGCTGTTTCTCATCTTTAAAATACAAATATGCTTTGTTTTCAGGCTGATTTAACAGGATGCGGTCAGATGAGGGGGGTTGCTAGGATGCACACAATCCAAACTCACTCCTAAAGACACGGAGAGACATCAGCCAGACTGTCCAGTGATCCTCTAAATTGGCTCTAGGTCATCAGTTCAACAGACTTTCTGACTTTGGATCATTTTGACTGTTTCCATTCAGTTTGTTTGCTGTTTAGGAATATTTAAATAAAATGACTGAAAAAAGTAGAAACAGTGCAGGTACCAAATGTGCTCCGGGCTGATGTTCTTCTTCGTAGGAACCATGGATGACTTTTACAAAGAAATATATAATTACCCTTTTAATGCATACTTGGTCAAATACAGAATATACAGACTACACAACATAAATAAATACAATTTACTATGTACTCAAATTCATTAACTCGCAGGGGGAAAATATTCATCTTGTGTTGGTGAGAAAACTGCTGCAAAGATGAAAGACACGGTCGCCATCCAGCAGTCATTTGAAGAACTACACACACTGTCCTGTGTCTTGGTAGAGCAGTTCCTCCTGCAGAGTTCAGTAGCAATCGACACATAGAAAGGAAAGGAAAGGTTGGAATGTGTAATTTGCAAAGTGCCTCGAGACTACGCTTGTTGTGATTTGGCGCTTTATAATATAAACGTGTTCCCTTGCATGAACCCAAACCCATTTTCTGGTGTGTGTGTGTGTGTGTTTGGTTCACACAGCCACAAAAACTGGCATATTTAATGTTTCTAAGGTTTGTGTTGTTTTGAATATTAATTATTAGTAAGATAGAAGAGCTGTTCGGGAATCACCTTGTTTGAGCTAACATTCTGTTTTCTGTCAAAATGTTAAATATTTTGTGTTTTTCTATATTGAAGGAACAGGAACATGTTGGTTAGCTCTGGTTATGTTAAACCAGAGCTGTAGAAAGAGGGAGTCGCGACACTCCTATAGACTTCTATGGAAAGAATGGAATGCGGTGGTTCATGGAGCTTTGAATTAGCCTAGTGAACTAGACCAAATTCTTGCTTTGCAAAGTTTGGCGCTAAATAATACATTTATTTAGTCTGGCTTGCCAGGCTAGCTTCGAATAGTTCCAAACAGCCCCCACTGCTGCATTGACCACAGTTCATTTTTACTGTTTCTGAAGGATTTTCTCTGGTAAGTTGATGAAATGTCATCATTTTTTTTGCATTGTGAAGTGTTAGCTAACCGCTTCGTACCAAAATAAGCCAACGATTATATTTTACAGTCAGGTCCATAAATATTGGGACATCGACACAATGCTAACATTTTTGGCTCTATACACCATGACAATGTATGTCAAATGAAACGAACAAGATGTGCTTTAACTGCAGACAGTCAGCTTTTATTTGAGGGTATTTACATCCAAATCAGGTGAACGGTGTAGGAATTACAACAGTTTGTATATTTGCCTCCCACTTGTTAAGGGACCAAAAGTAATGGGACAGAATAAGAACCATAAATGAAACTTATACATTTCAATACTTGGCTGCAAATCCTTGCAGTCAATTACAGCCTGAAGTCTGGAACACATGAACATCACCAGACGTTGGGTTTCATCCCTGGTGTTGCTCTGCCAGGCCTCTACTGCAACAGTCATCGGTTCCTGCTTGTTCTTGGGGCATTTTCCCTTCAGTTTTGTCTTCAGCAAGTGAAATGCATGCTCAATCAGATTCAGGTCAGGTGATTGACTTGGTCATTGCAAAACAGTCCACTTCTTTCCCTTCAAAAACTCTTTGGTTGCTTTTGCAGTATGCTTTGGGTCATTGTCCATCTGCACTGTGAAGCGCCGTCCAATGAGTTCTGTGGCGCCGTCCAATGAGTTTGGCTGAATATGAGCAGATAATATTGCCCGAAACACTTCAGAATTCATCGTGCTGCTTTTCTCAGCAGTCACATCATCAAAAAATACAAGAGAACCAGTTCCACTGGCAGCCATACATGCCCACGCCATGACACTTCCAGCACCAAGTTCACTGATGAGGTGGTATGTTTAGGATCATGAGCAGTTCCTTTCCATCTCCATACACTTCTCTTCCCATCACTCTGGTACAAGTTGATCTTGGTCTCATCTGCCCATAGGATGTTGCTCCAGAACTGTGAAGGCTTTTTTAGATGTTGTTTGGCAAACTGTAATCTGGCCTTCCTGTTTTTGGGGCTCACCAATGGTTTACATCTTGTGGTGAACCCTCTGTATTCACACTGGTGGAGTCTTCTCTTGATTGTTGACTTTGACACAGATACACCTACCTCCTGGAGAGTGTTCTTGATCTGGCCAACTGTTGTGAGGGTGCTTTCTTCACCAGGGAAAGGATTCTTTGGTCATCCACCACAGTTGTTTTGTGTGGTCTTCCGAGTCTTTTGGTGTTGCTGAGCTCACCGGTGCATTCCTTCTTTTTGAGAATGTTCCAAAGTGTTGTTTTGGCCATGCCAAATGTTTTTGCTATCTCTCTGAGAGGTTTCTTTTGTTTTTTCAGCCTAATGATGGCTTGCTTCACCGATAGTGACAGCTCTTTGGATCTCATCTTGACAGTTGACAGCAACAGATTCCAAATGCAAATAGCACACTTGAAATGAACTCTGGAGCTTTTATCTGCTCATTGTAATTGGGATAATGAGGGAATAACGCACACCTGGCCATGGAACAGCTGAGAAGCCAATTGTCCCATTACTTTTGGTCCCTTAACAAGTGGGAGGCACATATGCAAACTGTTGTAATTCCTACACCGTTCACCTGATTTGGATGTAAATACCCTCAAATAAAAGCTGACAGTCTGCAGTTAAAGCAAATCTTGTTTGTTTCACTTGATATCTATTGTGGTGGTGTATAGAGCCCAAAATGTTAGCATTGTGTCGATGTCCCAATATTTATGGACCTGACTGTCTGTTGCCAGTTTTAGCTAGATAACCTTTAATGAGCTAATTGTGTGCAGGTTGCTGATTGTGAGCAGGAGGGGTTTAGACAAGCTTGACGAGCTGTAGACGGGTTTATTCCAGTTTGTTTGAGTCAACGTTTTAAAAATATTACCCACAGTTTGAAATAGGTTATAAACTTTTTACATTATTAGTTTTATTTGGGATTTTTTGTACAATACGTTGCAGAATGCCGTATCAACACGAACATGCATCAGAAATGGAAGCACAAATGGAGAGACAAATAATAAAGAAAATGTGGTTGTGAAGACAAGTAATTATTTAATATTTTTCAGTTAACACCGAAGCCAGATAAACTGGGTTATAGATGCATTTACTGTCTTCACATAAAAATATAAAGTAATGATTGTAAAATGTATTCTACTGAACATAATAGATCATCATTCAAAGCATAAATAGCTACTTATTTTCTTCAAGGTAAGCTGGAGCAGAATTCTAGCTTTCAATAAACACTTTAAATGGATATTACAACTCGAGTTTAGGGTTTCTTGTAGGACTTAAAGTTATTAAATATGCTTATATTAGAGCAGTGTGTTGCATTACTACATCAAATATATTGCTATAGTATATTATAGTAATGTATGTGGTCTAAATGTGTTCTACAGTGTGTTAGGACTGTCGTGTTCCTGTAATGTAGAACAGTCACGGGTGTTTGTCTTCCTACAAATACTCCGAAAAATATAAATTGGCTACTTTGTGAAGGAGTTAGGACATAATATATATATAATATATAATATTATTCAATAATTACCACAAATTGCCAGGGGAAATATGATTATATTAAATTTTTGTGATTTGTACCACCATACGCCATTCAAACTGACTTACGGCGCTGTGGGATGTTTGGAACTGAGAGCCCCAAGAACCACGTGACCGTGAGTTGGCGAGCTCAAAGAGTGTCGTAACTCTCTCTTTCTACAGCTCTGACAGAACCCTGCCCTCCTCTCCCAATGATTGGACAGGAATTTGAGAAACGTGATTGGTGGTTAAGACTCGTGCTCTCATTGGTTCCACCCAAGTTCCTCCAACTGACGCTAGAATCGAGACAAAAAGATCTGTAACACTGTAGATTTGAGGATTGTACCTGTAGAATGAAATGTGTGTTTTGAGAGTTTTGATTTGAAACTTGTACTTTGATTTTTTTCAATTTGGAAGTCTGCTAGTTACAAAACGAAAGTTTCATGTTTCTGAATGAATGTTTGAATGTGAATGGGGCGACGGTGGCACAGGAGTTAAGTGCTCGCCCCGTAAGCGGAAGGTTGTAGGTTCGAGCCCCGCTCAGTCTGTCGCTGTGTCCTTGGGCAAGACACTTAACCCACGTTGCCTGCTGGTGGCGCCAGTGCTCGGCAGCCTCGCCTCTGTCAGTGCGCCCCAGGGCAGCTGTGGCTACATTGTAGCTCATCCCCACCAGTGTGTGAATGTGTGTGCGAATGGGTGAATGACTGATTGTGTTGTAAAGCGCCTTGGGGGGTTCCAGGACTTTAGAAGGCGCTATATCAAATACAGGCCATTTACCATTTGATAGGGCTGCAACAACGAATCGATAAATTCGATGAAAATCGTTACTAAAAGCGTTGGCAACGAATTGAGTCATCGATTCGTTGTGTCGCACAACTCTTCCAAAAGCGCCCCCCCTTCCCGCCCGCCGTTGCGCGCAGACAGATCAGCGCGAGGGAGAGCCGGCAGTTGTTTGGAAGAGGAACATGGCAGAAGCAGCGAGAGTCAAAAAAGTAAAAGCTTTTTAAGTTTGGGAGCATTTTCAGTTAAATCAGGTGAAGACATGCGTTACCTGCAACGTTTAGGTCAGACTTAGCATGGCACGGGATGATGCAGCGTCTTAAACGCAAGCATGTCGGGATCATCAGCGAGGAAGGAGAGAACTCTGTGTCCGGGTAAATTAAAAACTTTTCAAAAGTGATTCATCCAAGTTCCGGATTATTACACAGGCTAGACATGCCCTAAGATCGTAAAAAAAAAAAGAGTCTAGTCGTGAGCGCGACGCTTATTAGATGAGCGGGGGGGACTCGCGCTGCTGCAAACCGGTTCCGCCCAAGGCCGGATTAACTGGGCAATTGCCCAGGGCCCACGAACTCTAAAGGGCCCAGGGCACGAGCAAAATACTGTATCTATAATTTCCCGCTTTATGAGGACTATGGTGACCGTACGCAAGGGCGTCAGTTTGTTTTCAGAATTGCTGGGGACAATAACCATACACTTGAGTGGGGTTTAAAAATTGCTGGGGACAATATAGGCTAGCACAGGGGTCGGCGGCTCTGGAGCCGCATGTGGCTCTTCCATCTATCTGATGCGGCTCTCTGTGCTTGTAAAATAATGAATGGATATTTAAATAAAAAGCTTTATATTTTACTGCATTAATTTTACATCTGTAAGCTAATTCTATGTAAAGATTGTCTGCGTAAACCTGAACAGTTCCAACCCGGTCTTACTGTGAGACCGGGTTGATGGCTCACGCTTGTGCGTAATCATAGGCGCTTCCTGAGCTGGAGGATGTCAGATTCTGGGATTCTCCTCAGATGGCTCCTGGATGTGTCGCCACATTGGAGACAGGAACAAGCGCTATTCAGCCAAAGTTTCATAATCAGGAACATTTTCTAAGTGAAAAGTCTCTCTGAGAGACAGGGTTGGGAAAACACTCGCTTCAGTGGGAGGAACCCTCTCACATGCGCTCTGGTTCTGACAGCCTGGATTTGTATTCTGAACAGTCTAAACATGTTTTAAAAAGAAACGTATGACAAAAGTGGCACCTGCTCAGTAAAACCACCAACAGGCTGAAAAATACCAAAAATTGAAGGCAGAGACGGGCTACAACTTCTGGATCCATGTTATATAAATCGTTTTATTGATTATCGTCTTATGAAAGATAACTTTGACGTACACGAGCGACCAGGCGCGTTGCAAGATTTTCAAAAGTGTGGGGGATGTTGTCTGTGCCTAAAATAAGTTCATGTTATTCATCTTGTTAGTTTAATTTCCATTATAGCGGAGCAGGAGTGAACTTTAGACGCGTCACGCATGTCTCCGTTTTAAACATGTTTAAACTGTTCAGAATACAAATCCAGGCTCTGTCTCGTTAGATTGCTGTAACTAAAGTTTGTACTGAATGAAACTTTACATTAAACCATGTTGAAAAGAAAAGGATCCGATTAAATAATTTCCCCCTCATTTACAGTCAGGAGTACAGCGCAGTGCGCGTGGCTCTGGGGTTAATCAAGTTTAGTTGTTTCTGTTTGCAACAATCTTCACAAGAAGACAAAACAGTTAAATGGCAGGTTACAGATATTTCCATTAGACTGTTTATTTTGACGGATAAACTCAAGGATGTTGGTTGTTTTGAAAGAATTACCACGACGCACACTGATGCGCATGGATGAGCTGACATTTTAATCGTTAAGCACATCGCAGAGGTAACTTGATTCCCATCAGAACATCAGAGCTTTATACTGGACACTGTGTTCAGCGCGGCTCGGAGCACCCACGGTGGACAGTGAGCTGAAGATCTGTAGAGGGGTTTGCAGCGCAGCGCAGAACCACGGTGCATGCGATAAGATTTCCTCCCACTGAAACGGTCTGGAAACCCGGTCTCTCTGAGGGACGTGTCACTTGGAAAAATGTTCTTTTTATGAAATTATGAAACTTTGGCTGAACAGAGCTTGTTCCCGTCTCTAATATGGAGACGCATGACGCATCCAGTCTGAGGCAGAATAGCCTCTTCAGCTCAGAAAGCACCTGTAGACATTTGATCACGCACAAAGTTTATGTGGAGCAGAAGCGGTCGGGCCACGGCAGGTGAAACGTTCCTAGCCTACATGAAGTGAAACTGTTTAATTGTAACATTAATATGTTACTGGACACGCTGGTCTGGTTGGTTAGACCAGTGTTTGATGTGGAAAACACACACACACACACACACACACACACACACACACGCGCACACACACGCACCCCCCCACCACCACACACACACACACACACACACACACACACACACACACACACACACACACACACACACACACACACACACACACACACCAATTAAAATAATGCTGATAGCGTGGACTAGAAGACAGGTGATGGTTTACGTATTTAAATGATGATCAGGCTGCTGTAAAATGTAATCTCCATCCACATCCAGACAGAATTATCCTCTATTCTGTCTCTAGTTGCTCTGCTCTTGTCTGGGCTGACGTAGCTGACGGTGCACGCGACGCGCCTAACTAGCGGCTGATGCACATTTTACGCATTTGGAGAGGTGGGCTGGATGCTTTGCTTTTACTGGAAGATGGTCCACTTAATGCACGGGTGTAGACTACATATTAATGACAAATGAATGAAAATTAAATTGGGAGTTTTTACTTCATATTTTAGAAATAAAAATGTCGGGGGAACACATTTATGACGTCTTTTTAAACAAAATTTTCTAGCGCGTCCTGCCTGCTGCACTTAAGTCACTGCCTATTAAGGTCCGTCCAGAATTACCGTGGCCCACCCTAACTCAAACTCAGACTTTGTTAGAGCTGAAACAACTAATCGATTTAATCGATTATAATCGATTATTAAAATAGTTAACAACTTTTTTAGTCATCGATTAGTTGTTTAATAATCATATTGTACCGCATAAAGTCTATTTTTTACCACAATCTGACATCGGTTACAATCTGTTAAATTTGCCGCCAGTGTGTGGCAGTAATGAGCCACTGATCTACCAGTGGGGCCGTAGAAGAAGAAATTAGCCAATAAGTGCCCTCGGTTTTCATGACGTATCACGTTACTGACGCGCATCTTGCTGTGAGAGATGGCGGATCAACAACAAATACGGAAGAAAAATAGAAGCGACAAAACAAGAGAAACCCCGGACAAAAACCTCACGAGTATGGGAGCACTTCACTAGATGCCTTGAAAAGACCGGTGACCTACAAAATATGCAAAAACCATGGCACGACAGAAGCACGACGTCCCTAAGTGAACATTTGAGACGAAAACGTGGGGGCTGATGCAGCAGAGGAATGTCCGGTAAGTAACAGAAAATAAACAAGCTAACGCAGATCACATTTGGGACTTAGTGTTAGCTGAGTTCGTTATAGTGGATGTTAAACATGTTTTTTTTTTTTTGCCGCGTCAGTTTACGGTGTTCTACTTCTGATTGACTAGATGCAATCGTGAATCTCCTCCGTGTTGTGAATCATGCGCTTGCCAAATTTAGCACGTCTGTTTATAAGAATGTTCTCGTTAAGAGAAAAACGGCACAAACCCATAACTGTGTTCCTCATTCAAAAAAGGACAACTCCGCGGAGAAAAATATACAGACGAGCTGTGTCCAGGTGAATATAACGCGGCATAGTTGTACGCTTTCAATTTTTAAATACAGGAGAAATTCAGAAAGTCCTTTTTTTAACTATTAAAAGGCTGTTTTACTATCTAACGCTGTAAAACGCCTCACAACACATTTTTGTCAAAATAAATGATCACTGTATATTGTTAATTAATTCAAATAATGTAATATTGATTTAGTGTTGTAGTGTGTGTGCTGCTTTATTTTATATGTGTACTTAATTCAGTTTATTTGTGTTTCTTATGCAGAAAAAAACAAGCAACGATGGACAGCTACATGGGGAACAAGACACTCACCCCCAGCAATGCATACCACTTACAAACTCTATTCCAGATTCTACATTATTTTTTATGGAATTTACCTCTTATATTTTGATGCCAAAAAATTATTCTGGACTGATATTTTGCACTGTTTAGCTCATTTTACACTGCTGACTGTGGTCATGTGCAATAAAATAGATTGCAGTCAACTGCACAATTCTCTTATGTTTTTCTTTTTCTTAACTGAAATGTATTCATCACTTGTATAGGTTAAATAGCTAAACAATAACAAACCGATTAATCGAAAAAATAATCGACAGATTAATCGATTATGAAAATAATCGTTAGTTGCAGCCCTAGACTTTGTACAGCTAATGTCAAGATGTAAAATTGTGAATTCAGTCGAGCTCTTCCGTCCCTCCCTCTCCTGCTCTCCTGGAAACCCGACATCGGCTGTCAGAAGCGGGAGGTGAAGAAGGAGATGAGGCAAACAGAGTGAGTGCGACGTAAAGAAACCAGAATGGTGTGGAGGTGAGCAAAACAGCTGGAAAAGTGTGGGTGTTGCATCCCCCACGGGTGCGATGCCCATGCGAGCGACCGGTACCGGCTGCTGTGACCTGGTTGTGAGCAGCTCTCTGCTGTCTGAGGCCAGGCCCCGCCCACAACAATGCGGCTCCCAGTGTTTTCTTTACTGTGGGAAACGGGTAATAATGGCTCTTTGATGGGAACAGGTTGCCGACCCCTGGTATAAGATCTGAGCTGGTAAAACAAAAATCCTCATCAGCAGGCTTTTTTGAAAGTGGGGGGGGACACAGCTGCCAATCACAAATTTTGCCGGGGACATGTCCCCGGCGTCCCCGGTTAAAATGACGCCTATGACCGTACGTTCCGTTTTCCCTGGACATGTCCACTTTTCACTCTCTGTCCGGCGCGTCCGGACTCCGGGTTCTTGTATTGATGAAAATGTCCGGCTTTTCATCCAGGAGCAGGGATCGAATTATGGGGGAGCTGTATATCCTACACATCCGGGGAGCCGGAAAAAAGTTTTCTATATTATATCATTTTTGGACTCTTTTGAGCAGAGAGCGGCACAGCGCATTGCTGCGCAGCGATCCAGGCAGCTGCTTCCAGCGCACGGTCCATTCTCAAAGTGGCGCAACCAAAAAACTATAATTAGCACACGATCGTTCATGTCTGCACATGTTCTCTATTTTCTGCCTTATTTGTGCCTGCAGCGCTCTGCCACTGCGGAGCTCATCACCTGTGCTGCGGTGATTTCACCTCACGCAGCATCGAAAACGCGCTCTGCGCTTTGCGGTCAGGAGATCCCTTTGATCTGCACAGAAGTAACTGATGAGGTGAAAAAGTAAGAATCCAGGCAGCAGTTTTTCTGGAGAGTTTAGAGGAGATGCAGGAAGATGAGAGACAGACAGGACAGGAAAATAGTTCAATAAAAACAAGAAAACAAAACAAAGTGTTGAAAAGTAAAATGTAGGTAGATTTATGTCCACTACACATTTTTACCTATAAAACAATAAGTTACACACATGTAATATTTATAAATTTGATACTATTCAGATCACCTTCAACACTCAGTCACACACCCAGGGCCGTTTCAAGACATTTTGGGGGCCAAGGCAAAATGCCCCCCCCCCCCCCCATAACTGGGCTCCCCAGAAGCCTCTGTGTAATTCATACCCTCTCCAGTAGTGTTAGTTATACAGTGTTTATAAAAGCCCCTCAGGCATTACTGACATTTTCTAATATTATCAGATGAAAAACTAAATTATCAGACATGCTGTCTCATCTGCTTCTTTTCTAAACTTGCAAAAAGTAACAAAACCATTTGAAAGCCACTATTTGTGGATTCTCTGAAAGTTTCCATGGAGTGTGGGACAACTTATTTTTTCAGTCATTTTTGGAAATAGTGATAAATTTTGATTAATTCACAGCCTATGTTTAATTACATTTAAAAATTAGTTGTTTGACATCCCCAGTTATAATAAATGTCTACAGATGAGATCAAACAAAACAGATGAGAATTGCCCTTAAGCTGTTTAATTGGACCAAGCATTTTAGGTCACAGATAGGTGTAGCTTAGGGTCTCTGTCTATACACCTTATAAGACAATTTAGGTGATGGCATGTTGTTTTTCTGCTATTGAACTGTTTTCTAATAATGTTGTGTTAAATAAAGTGAAGGAAGGAGAGAAATAACGTTTCCCAAGCAGTTTTTAAAAATTTCCCCATGTAATCCGATTAATCGATTAATCGTGTCGAGACCCCATCCGATTCATCGATTATCCAAATAATCGTTTGTTGCAGCCCTACCATTTGATGTTACAAAATGACTAGTAAATGTACAAAATAAGTTTGATTTTACAAAATAAAAAATACATGTACAAAATACAATGTTTCTGTTACAAAACAAGAAATACAAGCATGAATTGAGAATTACAAGTTTAAAGTTACAAGTTACGAATCCAAAGTTACAAGTTACGAAGCCAAAGTTACATGTGATGAAACATGTTCGAAGTCACAAAACTTGGTACAAGTTATGCTGAATATTGTCCCAATCCTAGCTCCATACTGAACCACGTGACCGCAAGTCGGCGAGTTCAAAGCGTGTCGCAACTCTCTTTCTATAGGGTTAAACCATCCACACGAATAGATATTATAGCATCACGAATAACTTCGTTCTGTAATCTGACCCGAGTTCAGGATCCGTAACCTGGACCACCACGTGACTTGACGAAACGCTCCATCCATGTTTACCGGTTGATATCATCGACATATAAATATGGTTGATATTCACGGTGTGAGTCTCGTTATTTGTTCAGGACTGGACGCAGTTACACCCTCTTTGCGTTTGTTCTATGATGTTAAAGCTGTTTTTTATTTTAAACGGTTACAATGAAGCCCCCTTTAAAGGGTCTGTTAGCGTGCTCCTCGTGACGCTTTCATCCGCGTTTTACCGGGGAGACACAGCGGGATAAACAGGCGGGGAACCGACACAGTCTTGGTTCTAACGGACACTCACCAGAACCACGAGACAGTCGGTACTGACGGACGGTAAACCCCAGTCTCCTTCCCAGCAAAACAACTCATCGGGCGCCGCCATCTTCAACCTGGAGGATGACCTCTATATGCACCGGAAAAGAAACCTTTTCCTCTACTGTTGACCACCAAAATAAAGCTCACTTCTATAAAATAAAATGTATATTTTAAATATGACAAAGATAGTACGTACAGAGAAGAAAATATGTTTTCGTATTGCGAGGGAAGGCAATAAGAAAAAAAAACAGACCCCTAGGGGAGTTAAAACATGTAACTAGATTTCCCTTTTATGTAACAACGATAGCACAAATAAAATATCCAAAAGCCTATGAATTTCGAGGTTTGGTTCGAACCCAAATGCACGAGAGCAGAAGAAAAAAATATGAATAAACTATTTTTTGTACAGCTCCTATCAAAATAAAAACCACAAGGCACTTCACAAAAACATAAGAAAAAATAAGAAAAAAATATACGAAAAATTAGTTTAAAATATTATAATAACAAAATACAAAATAAGTAAATATTTTGTAAATTAATTCCAATAAATTATATTGAAATAATATGTACATATGTGATTTTATTTTATTAATGTTTTCATAAAACACCCATAACCCTAAATAATAATTTCATTAAATATAAAATTAAACAACATGTTGTATAACTGTACATGTTGTATAGACAAGGCTATGCAGCTTTATTTACAGAGCACATTTCAAAGTTGCTCCCACTGAGAGGCGCCAAGCAGGGGTGGGCTGGCATACTAGTTGCCCCACATCTTGGTGCCTGTACGTTGGGGTTTACCCTGGTGAATGAGAGGGTAGCCTCCCTCCGCCTACGTGTAGGGGGACGGGATCTGACTGTGGTCTGTGCTTATGCACCAAACTACGTACAGTTCAGACTACCCACCCTTTTTGGAGACGTTGGAGGGGGTGCTGGAAAGCACTCCTTCCGGTGACTCCCTCGTTCTGCTGGGGGACTGTAACGCTCACATGGGCAACGACAGTGAGACCTGGAGAGGTGTGATTGGAAGGAACGGCCCCCCGATCTGAAATAAAGCAGTGTTTTGTTATTGGACTTCTGTGCTAGTCATGGATTGTCCATAATGAACACCATGTTCAGACAAAGGTGTCCATATGGTGCTCTTGGCACCAGGATACATTAGGCCGCAGCTCGATGATCAACTTTGTTGTTTTTTATCTGACGTGCGGCCGCATGTCTTGGGCACTCGGGTGAAGAGAAGGGCAGAGCTGTCAACTGACCACTACCTGGTGATGAGTTGGCTCAGATGGTGGGGGAGTATGCCGGTCAGACCAGGCAGGCCCAAACGTATCGCAAGGGTCTGCTGGGAACGTCTGGCAGAGTCTTCTGTCAGAAGGAGCTTCAATTCCAAAATCTTCTGGGGGAGTTGGGGGACATTGAGTCTGAATGGACACTGTTCCGTGCCTCCATTGTTGAGGCGGCCGACCGGAGCTGTGGTCGCGGGATCGTCGGTGCCTGTCGTGGTGGCAACCCCCGAATCCGCTGGAGGACATTGACGGTTAGAGATGCTGTCAAGATGAAGAAAGAGTCCTATCAGGTCTTTTTGGCCTGTGGGACTCCAGAGGCAGCTGACGGGTATCGGCAGTCCAAGCGGAATGCGGCTCAGGTGGTCGCCGAGGCAAAAACCCAGGCGTAGGAGGAGTTCAGTGAGACCATGGAGCAAGACTTCCGTGCGGCTTCGAGGAGATTCTGGTCCACCATCCAGCGCCTCGGGTGGGGGGGGTGGGGGGGGGTGGGGGGGGGGGTCAGTGCGCTACCAACACCATTTATAGTGGGGACGGTGTGCTGCTGACCTCTATTCAGGACATTGTGGATCGTGGGCAGAATACTTCGAAGACCTCCTCAATCCCACCGACACGTCTTCCAGTGAGGAAGCAGAGTCTGGGGACTGAGTTGGGCTCTCAAATCTCTGGTGCTGAGGTCACTGGGATGGTTAAAAATCTCCTCTGTGGCAAGGCTCCAGGGGTGGATGAGATCCGCCCGGAGTTCCTTAAGGCTCTGGATGTTGTGGGGCTGTGTTGGCTGACGCGGCTCTGCAATATTGCGTGGACATCGGGGGCAGTGCCACTGGCCTGGCAGACCGGGGTGGTGGTCCCCTTATTTAAAAAGGGAAACTGCTGGGTGTGTTCCAGCTACACGCTCCTGAGCCTTCCTGGTAAGGTCTATTCAGGGGTTCTGGAGAGGAGGGTCCGTCGGATTGTTGAACCTCAGACTCAGGAGGAGCAACGTGGTTTTCGTCCTGGTCGTGGAACACTGGACCAGCTCTATACTCTTAGACCAATCTACAAGTGTTTTGTGGATTTGGAGAAAGTGTTTGACCGCGTCCCTCGGGGGGCCCTGTGAGGGGTACTCCGGGAGTATGGGGTACCAAGCCCTCTGATATGAGCTGTTAGGTCCCTGTATGACCGGTGTCAGAGCTTGGTCCGCATTGCCGGCAGTAAGTCAGGCTCGTTCCCAGTGAGAGTTGGACTCCGCCAAGGCTGCCCTTTGTCACCGATTCTGTTCATAACCTTTATGGACAGGATTTCTAGGTGCAGCCAAGGTGTTGGGGGCATCTGTTCTGGCCAGTGGGGAAGCTGATTCCATATGTGAGCAGCATAGTAACTAAATGCATACCCACCATGTTTTGATCTGATCCAAGATTGTACCAGCTGATTGTTTCCAAGAGAGCTCAGAGCCCTATTGGGTGTGAATGAGATCAGACATGTATTTTGGTTCCATGCCATTGAGTGATTTAAAACTAGTGGGAGCACTTTGAAATCTAGTCTGTGGTTTATTGGTAAACAGTGTAGGGATCTAAGAACAGGAGTGATGTGCTCCATTCTCTTAGTTCTTATTAAGACTCTAGCAGCAGCATTCTGAACAAGCTGCAGTTGCTTCACAGCTTATTTGGGAAGACCAGTTAGGAGACCATTGCAATAGTCCAACCAACTAGAAATAAAAGCATGAATAAGTTTCTCTAAGTCTGGTCTGGACATGAGACCTCTGACACTTGATATTTGATGAAGGTGATAAAACGCTGATTTAGTTATAGCCTTAATAGGTCCAGGGAAGCTCAAGTCGGAGTCAATAATAACACCTAGATGTCTAATCTGGGTCTTTGTCTTTATTCCCCTGGAGTCCAGCTGAAGAAGGTTTGACTACATTCAGCTGTTTACTTGTTCTAGGCACTGACAGAGTGAGTCCAGCGGATGACAGTCACTAGGTGATAGGGCTAGGTAGATCTGGGTGTCATCAGCATAGCTATGAAAGGCATGTTGTTATTAAGTATGACCTGACCCAGGGGGAGCATAGATTAAAGAGTAGTGGTCCTTGAATTGAGCCTTGAGGGACCCCACATGGTGATACGCTTTGATTGGTAATCCGTAATAGAGACAACAAAGCCCCTGTCTTTGAGATGGGATTGCGACCAGCCAAGCACTGTGCCCAATAGTACCACCCAGTTTTTGAGTCTGTCCAGAAGGATGTTGTGGTCCACAGTATCAAAAGCTACACGGATGTCAAGCATCATCAGGACATGTGCTTTACCTGAATCAGTGTTGAGACAAATGTCATTTAATGTACAGTAGTTATAAATATACAAATAACCACATCTTAAGAGAAATTTCTAGATCTTTTTGGATTGCTGGACTAATCTGGGATTTAGAAACAAAACAACCATGAACCATTCAAACAGTTTTTACCGTCACAGTTTATATTTGTATTCAGTTTTATCTGCTTGAACAAAAACTACAAATTTACTCATTTCACTTTAAGCTGAAAAAAATCCAAAGTAAAATTGTTATTATTGTTTAAAGTTTCCTGTCAGTTTCATTATAGGAACTTTAGAAGTTCTTAGAACCCTCACTTAATGTAGGAATCAGTAAAACCTAAATAAAACTGTTAGGCCAAACATTTTACAACTCTAGTGGAGTTTTTGCAAAGTCACATCAAAAGCAGAACCATCTTTAGCCATTTGTATTACAGTCTACTTCCTGTTTTGGTGCCTCAAGAGTTGAAACGGTGACACTTCTTGCAGCTATTTTGGTAAATGGATTACAAACATTTCTTGGGCAATTTCACTTTGAGACATAACAAATTCTGAAACTGTTAAAGCCCAACTCAAAACATTTTACACGTCTGATCCCTCCTGATGGGAAATAAAAACAATGCGCGCGCGCGCGCACACACACACACACACACACACACACACACACACACACACACACACACACACACACACACACACACACACACACACAAAATGCATGTTTATTTACATGCCAACACAAAACATTTTAAATAACCAATTAAAAACAGCAAAATAAGCTGTAACTTGAAGGAGGAAGTTTTAAATAATTAAGCACCGTAATTTCCAAAAGAGCTCCAAACATTCTAAAATACAACATGGATCATTTATGAGCATGTCAAAGGAAAAGTATTAAAAATAATAACTCACCTTCCCAAAAGGGTTTCTGGCTTGTTCAATTTTAACTTCCCAGATCTGTGCAGATCCTGACTTACTGACTTACAGCTGTGCAGTGAAGGCAAATTTCATGATTTTATTTGTTATAACCAGGAAGATGTAATATTCTATATAAATATAAAATATTAACCTGCTAGGTTTTAATTGTAATTAATCAGAAGATTCTAGGATTTAATTCACACGATCTAGGTTCTTTGCTTTTTCAGTGATCAACCACACTTCGTGTTACTTCAAGAAAGAGTCAAGTTTATAAAAGCAAGAATTTATTTTACAAACAATTTAAAACATGACTAATTAACTAAGCATTTACTGTGATTGGATGGAGCTAAACGTGAGGAAGGAACCTATGTGTGAATGAAATGTCAGGCAGAGCTTCCTTATCAAAATAAGCTGAGTTCTGGTGAAAAGAATTTGGTTTGCTCTAAACTATAAAGTTGTTATCATCAGAAGAACATTCAGACGCAATCTGTCATGTCTACTTCACCCGTTTCAGAGAGACCCTCTTGGTGGATTCAAAAGTCACAGGGGTCGACTGACTGCTGGCACCGGAAGGCTGTAGAATACCGTGGTACCGACTCTTCAGTCCAGAAATGTCTCGGGTCACAACAGCTGGATGGAACCGTGCGTCTGACGGACTCTTAAGGAGTCTAACAATATCAGCTTTGTTGATGCAGGAACTGTTTGCTCATCAGCTTTGCAGGTGCAAAAAGGTTTTGACGACGTGTCAAAATCTTTGAGGGTTAAAGAGGTTTCGCTGCAGATGGCCGGTCTGAGCGATTCTCTAGAACTGACGAATCTCTCAGAATGATCTAGTTTTAAGGGTTGGCTGTTATCATTTGCACAACCAATCAGAGGCTGACAAGTTTGAGAGATGTTACCAAGACAACTCAGAAACACGCCTTCTTGATACAGGATGCTCTGACTGGGTTATACTATGTGTGTCAGGGTTCAACTTAGCCGTACTTGTTGTGTGTGAGTGCAGGTGTGAGGACCTGTCGTCTAAACATGTTGAACACATGGCAGTCTTGGTAGACATAGCATAACACTCATTTCCCTTCAGTTATTGAGCACAGATCAATGAAACATTTCACTACAATATAATGATTGTAAGTAGCAATAAACAAGCGTTTATTTAATGATTATCTAGATTATAAGCCATGGAAGAAGTTAATATTGATTTAGTAAATCATTCTTGAATTTAGCAACTGATCCGAGTTGGAGTTCTTTCTTCTGAAGGCAGACAGGTGAGAACTTGGGAAAGAAAGTTATTGCAGGGTCTGTGAATCCCAGCTGTTGTGAAGGCAGACTCATTTCAAAGGAACACATGCAATGCTGTGTCTCCTTTCTGACCAGATGTTGAATAGATGGTGAAAGGTCAGGCTGTACCTAAGCTGACCATTGCTGGACGCTACAGATGGGTTTACTTTTGACTTTGAAAAAACTTTGTAAATTTATAAATACATGTAATTCAGGCAAGATTGACAGAACAAACATCAGGATTTTAGCCTGAAATTTTAAAATCAAACTGAAGCAAAAATCTTGTTTGATGATTAGTAAAACAGGAACCTGATGATGCTAATGACGATAAAGGCCGGCCAGAAGGTGGCTTCAGCCTTTGGTGACGACTGAGGCGTAGACGGAAGAATTGGCTGTCTCCTCCAATTTTCTAAGAGAAGAGCAAAACGTAAAAATCAGAAACTATGTCATTGGATCAGGATCCACCTGCTTTAATGTCAAACAGATCTGCTAAATATTGAGTTCATTTCTTTCTTGTTGTGCCAAAATTTATGCACCTGAATAATTTAATCAATTATAGCACACTTTCTGTAAATCCTATGTACTTCATCTCAATTCTTAAAAATCACTGTGTATGTCTCCTATATGATTTATTTAACTGGAATTTTTTATTGTAACAACCAACGATTTATTCAGGAAAATCATGAAGATTAACAAGGTTGTCCAAACTTTTGCTTCCCACTGTATTTACCCAGAAGAGCAACTTAACACCAGATAAAACAAAGGTGTCACATGTTGATTATAGGGCTGATCAACCACTCAGTTTCAGAACTAAAATCTCAACTTGGGGTGACGGTGGCACAGGAATTAAATGCTCGCCCCGTAATCGGAAGGTTGCAGGTTCGAGCCCCGCTCAGTTTGCCGCTGTCGTTGTGTCCTTGGGCAAGACACTTAACCCACATTGCCTGCTGGTGGTGGTCAGAGGGACTGGTGGCGCCAGTGCTTGGCAGCCTCGCCTCTGTCAGTGCGCTCCAGGGCAGCTGTGGCTACATCGTAGCTCATCCCCACCAGTGTGTGAATGTGTGTGTGAATGGGTGAATGACTGATTGTGTTGTAAAGCACCTTGGGGGGTTCCAGGACTCTAGAAGGCACTATATCAAATACAGGTCATTTACCATTTACCATAACTTCTACCTTAACAGACTATAGAATCAGAATCTGAAAGAATTTTATTGCCAGCGCTCCAGCGATCCAGAGCATAGGAACTTGACTCCACAGAACAGCCTGACCAAGATTACACACACACATATAGACAGGACAGATACAGGCAGACCACGAGAGCAGCCATAACGGCGCTCATTTTTTCTTTTCTTTTTTTTCCCAGAATCAGAACCTATAAGATGACATCCAGATGTAGAACAGAAACATCTGTTACCTGATGTGTTTGTTGGCACTGAACTGGACAGCCGCATAGCTGACATCCTCAGTCTCTTGGCTGGTTTCCATCCTCTGAGTCCCTGGTTGGACCGCAGCAGGTGGCTGTATGCTGGTGTAGATGCTATCAGCAGGCTGACAACAGCAAATACGAAAAATGCAAATGAGTCATTGTTGGCGCCAAAAAGGTCAAGAGGTCATCTACAAAATGTATTGAGTTAAAGCTGAGTTCTTAGGTTGAAGGTGTTTTCTGGCTAGAGTTCGTGTGTTGTTCCAACATCAGCTCCGAAGGAATGAATGCCCACATCATCTTAATTAAATGGTCCAGCATGAAAAGCAGAGTCGCAAAGAGATAAATGATCACAGAGAAAAAAATAAATCTGCTCATTGTTGAGATTTAACATTGAAAAAAGAGATGGAAGAAACAGTAAAACTGTAAAAAGAAAAACTTCATGATTTTGCCTTTTAGTTTATTTAATTAACTTCTTTGTTTTTATGATTATTGTCGCTGTTTGAGTCAAGACCAAGGGACCACCTCCAGCTGCTAAAAGTGAAATCAACACCTAAGTGATGGGCTGGCACCAGAAAGAAACAAGTTCTCATCAACTCCCATGTTAAAAATTACAAATTCACAGCTAGACCCTCTCGCCACAAGAACAGTTTCTTCCCCTCTGCAATTGGACTCATGAATAACAATCAGCTCGCTCCAGTTGCTTTGTTCCAGTCACTTGATCCTGTGTTGTGTTTGCACCTGAACCATTCCGCTCCGATAAACTGTCTTATACATCGTTTCTCTAATTAATCCGTTTATCTATATTATGATTTTATTGTGTCAATTTCTTAGTTTTGCTTATCTCAAGCATGCCAGAAATTTCCTAATGTTGGGATTTCCTGCATCTGAAATCTTGAATCTGTGTCTCACCTTTTGCTCCATCACGCCTCCACCATCATTACGACTCATGGCTGCTCGCTTCCTGCAACACCAGCAGAAAAACAAAACAACTAAAAAGCCAATAAGTAACAATTTTTGTTTCCTGTTTCTAGCAGAAATGTGTTTCTAAGCAGTAAAAATGGAAAGTAATATCTTAGTTTGGAGCAGGGTTAGGTCCTTGAGTGCCACTATACAGCATGTTTTGGTTGTTTTCCTGTTCCAACACACTGGATTTAAATCATTAGATGATTAGCGGGCTTATACAGAGCTTGAAAACCTGGAAAACAGGTGATTCCACTTTTGAATTAGGTGTGTTGAAGGGAAACAGCTAAAACCTGCTAGATAGCGGCACTTGAGTACCAGGATTGCCTACCCCCGGTTTAGAGGCTAGATGACACAGAGGCTGCTTTCAGCTGGAAGGTTAAAACTGGTAGTTAAACTGTGGCTGAAGAGACCCTGTCCAGCCCTTCTGTAGTCAGTCACACCAAGGGAATTCCCGCAGTGAAACCCAGAGTCAAGTTAGAACAAGAACTCATCAGCATCTAATTAAAACCTTTTAATGTCCACATTATATTCTTCCCACAAACTAAAACATGAAATAAAAAGTGTTTAAACCTTAAATCAGCCTCTTAACCCTTTGAGGGTCCTTTAATAAAAGCTACATTGGGGACCCTTCGCAGAAATAAATAACTTAGATAAAACGATGTAATTAAAATTGTATAATATTTCAAAGTCAAAAATTTTTGTTTTACAAAAATTCCACCCTAACCCGGTCAAACCTAAAGGTGATGTGCTTTCTGCTGCAGAACCAGCCAGCTTATTTAATTATTTATTTATTATTTTATGTACTTAATCATTCTAGTACCTTTTAATGATGATGACCAGGATGAGCGTGATCACAACCAGCAGGACACCAAACACCCCTCCAAGGATCAGAGGCAGGTAGGATTTATTCTCTGAAATGAAACGTTAAAATCAATCAAATCGGAGGTGCCGTTCAGAATTCCTGGTTTAGTTGGTTGGTGTGAGGAGGTCACACCTGAACCTGACTCCATCAACAGTCTGTTTTGTGCTCTGATAACAATCTCATTCATCTCATCCCAGAATACACAGCCAGGGTAAAAAAGGAACCTTTTCAGAAGAGGTCTTTCAAAGTGTGGTCTGAGGAAGCTAGAGAGAGCCTATGAAGATTACGTTGATTATAGGGTGATTAGACAACTGCCACAGAAGAAATCAGTAAAAGTGTGGTCTGAACAAGCTACCGACAGCCTAAAGAACTGCTTCCAAACCACAGACTGGGAGACATTCTGCGTCAGTCATGGTGATGACCTTGACAGCCCGACCCACTGTGTAACTGATTATGTGAGTTTCTGTGTAGAGAACACTGTCCCAATGAAGAGGGAGGAGTTTCTCCAATAATAAACCCTGGTTGACCCCTGAGCTGAAATCCCTGTTGAACGACAAGAAAAAAACTTCTAGTGCTGGTGACAGAGGAGCAGAGACAAGTCCAAAAGGAGCTTATATATAAGATCAGACTACATAGATTTTATAGACCCATTGACTTGCAATCATTTTTTTGTTTTTCAGGGGGCTCAGAGTCCAGAAGAAGATAGGTGTGGCTTAAACTTCCTGTGATCTGTTTCAGCAAATGACATGAATATGTGGACATGCCATTTAATGTTACAGCATCGCCACCAAATTGGACGGGTCCCTAAACCCAACTGGAGTTTAAGCAGAGTTAGCAACTATGCCCATTTTTTGTGCGGCTATACATTTGCAACAGCTGTTTCACTGCTGACTTGTCGCTATTGACTTTTCTAGCTTACCCGTTGGGATTTAATATTTTCATTTATTTTATTTTAGTATGTTTATATTTTAACTATCATACCACACCATGTGTCTGATTTTGTGAAAAGGTGTAATGAAATGTGATTTTTAGTTGGGTAAACACCTTCCTCAGTAGAAATAAATACACTGATGAGACCCATCCAAGATGGTGGCCTGCCACGTCGTGTCTATGTATAAAGTCTGTGGTTACAGCTGCTGCTGGCCATGCCCCCACAACCTCTGATTTGCTGGCAGTAAAAATGGGGATACAGCCACGCTCCTTCTTTCTCTGTCAACTTTAAGCCCCCACATCAAAACACTCATTTAAAAGCATGCAAATCTTTGCACCACACTGCTAACAGGACAGGCAACTTCTGAGCCAAGTTAGATCATGCGTACCTATGATAAAAACACAAAATTCATAATTTAAAAGTATTTTCTTTTTATTTTTATGTTTGGAGTGTTCATAGAGGCAGTAGAGAGCTCTATTGCAGCACAAATGGTGCAAATTTTCAGATTTGCATAATATTTCCTTTTTAAAGCTGTACTTATCTCATGATCATTTCAACGGTCTCCATTAAAAAGCAGCTCAAACTCATCTTTTCAGTCTGACTTTAGTGAGCTCTTGTTTATCCACTGCTGCTCATTAGTTTATTTTCTTGCAGGTGTTTCTGTCCATTTCGGTCTCTCTTTTTTCTTTTTGTTTGTTTGTTTCATTTATTTTTTATTGTTCTTGCCTAGCCTTGTGATTTTTATCTTGGCAGGTGCTATACAAATACACTTTTCAAGTTATATTTGTTTTGGTCAAATGTATTAATAACAAAGTTCTGTATAACCTTTGACACTTTAAGGAGATATCTCTGATTCAGTGTGCAGAAAATATGAGCTGGAGACATTTTGAGTTTGAGGTTGGGTAAAATAGTTAAAATATTTATGTTACAGAGTTTCATTAAAATATGTGCAGTCACTAAACACACACACACACACACACACACACACACACACACACACACACACGCACGCACGCACGCACGCACGCACACACACACACACACACACACAAAGCCTTTCTGAATATATGAAATAATGAAACCTTTAACACCAACCCGCCTCCACCTGCAGCCTGAACGGATCTGACCGCGTCTCGTTGTCGGTCTTCAGAACACAGGAGTAATTCCCAGAATCCTCTAGAGTCAGAGGGCCAAGCAGGAGGGCGGGGCTAGTCTCAGAGAGGGCACGGCCATCTTTAATCCAGGTGATCTCCAGTTGGTGGACAGTGCAGTCTCCAGAGGTGCACTGCAGTGACACATTTTGACCCCTTCTGAACGTGCTGTTGCTGCTGGAGCTCTTTATGCTCATTTTATTTGTCTCTATAATAAAATTAAATATTAGTTTTTATTAAAACGGATTCATATCTGAGTCAGGATGAAACGTGTTCTCACCAACGACTCTCACGTCTATTCCATCTCCTCGTTTTGTAAAATGTCCTTTTACATTATCAGCTTCCATCCTGAAGCGAAAGGTTGCATTATCGATCATCTGAACATCTCTGACTTGTAAAGTACAGTTTGACTTCATGTCTCCCAGGTACTGATATCGAGGGTTGTTGTTGGATGAGTTGCTGTCGTACAGAGATGGGGTTGTTGTCTGACAGATTTCATGGTTTACACACCAACGGACTCTGACGATCTTCAGAGGAATTTCTTTTCCATCCTCTGTAAAGGATGCTAAAGGTGTGAAAGAGCAGGGGAGGGTGACGGTTGATCCTCTCACTGCACAGGTGGAAACAAATCCATATTGAACCATTTGACCCACGACACCTGGAACCAGACATGATTGATGATGACTACAGATGTAAAATCAGCACTTCATCCTCGACAGCTGAACTCTGATCAGATTAAACCAACGTGACTTTTGAGTCATTAAAGTAAATGTATTTTTAGATGGGCACTTTTACTTTGCTTTGTGTCAAGACTTTTGTTCTCTACATATCAGACAACATACAAGTCCTACTTTTTACTGCTGTTTTCTGTAGGAAATGTCTGCTGAGTAGCTGGCTGCAGGCTGACTTGGTTAATAAGGAGGATTAGAATGACTCACACATCTTCACATCTTTGTTTCCACAACAAAATTCAGATTTACAGAAAAACGAGGTCAAAACGAACAGTTGTTTATCCTGCTGATAAGACTAGGGGGGTTTAATCCAAATAGATGAACACAAAAATAGTTTCAGACGTTCTTACTGAGCCAGAAAAAATAAAAATAAAAACACAGATCGACGTTTGTTTACATCTCAATGAAGCAGAATGAAAATCATCAGCTTTCACCGAAAAGCTCAGCTTAATAAAATTTCCTTTAAATTCATTATTTATTTAATGCTTGTCATTCAAAAGCTTTCAGTATTTTACTATTTATGCATCATTTTCTTATAAATAAATTATAAACAAACATCAATAAATTAGTAAAACACTTTTAGCTGACAAGTTTCATATGTTGGATGTTTTTATTTGTCTAGTAATGTTGAATCTTGTGACAACATATGTTAGAAAGTTACAATTTTTACTTTAAAACCCTGTTTTCTAGGGACTTCAACACAGAAATTACTCAAATATTTTTGCGTACATTAAAAGAGTTTTACCTGTCAGCAGAAACATGAAGCTACAGAGAATCTTTTGATCAAAAATCAACATCCTGAGTTTGCCTTCCTGTTGCTGATCTTCTGATTGTTTAAAGAGAAATAGACAGAAATGGAAAAGGCTGATGGTTGGATGGTGAAACTCGCTTCCTGTTCACTCAGACTTCCTCTTATCTTCATCTCTTAAGTCATACTCTGAAATAACTCCACCTACTACTTTGGATGCAGCTTCTCTAAAAGCATCTCAAAACACACAAAACTTGTTGAAGAAATTCAAGAGGCAGAAACTAAGAAGAAGAAGAAGAAGAAGAAGAAATCATTTCTATAGCACCTCTCAAGAAATCATTTCTATAGCGCCTCTCAAGATAAAAATCTGAAAAAATAGACAATTGTGATTAAAAAACAATGTTAAGAAAGAGAGGGAGTGAATAAGAAAGAGGGAAATCAGTGGATCCTGAGGAAGGGGGAATAGGTGTGGAGAGCAGAATAAAGAGAGAATAGTGAAGAAGGTCATACAAAAGCCACTTTGAACAGGTGAGTTTTTAGCTGCTTTTTAAAGGAGTCCACTGAGTCCACTGATCTCAGGCTCAGGGGGAGAGAGTTCCAGAGTCTGGGGGCCACAGCAGAGATGGTACGGCTCCCATCTACCTGAATCCTCTTGCAAAGGCTTACGTCTCGGCCCAGCCGCTCCGGTCATCACAGGATCATCGGCTAGCAGTGCCTACACCACGCTCAGGACAATCCAGACTTTTCTCATGCATCGTTCCACAAATGTGGAATGACCTTCCAAGCACCACCAGAACAGGGGCTTCCTTTTCAATTTTCAAGAAACTCCTGAAGACCTTGATCTTCAGAGAGCATCTTCTTAACTAGCACCCTCCCTGCACCCGTCTCCCCTCTCTACTCCTTGTTCCCTCCTCTCTATGATTGATGTCAAGTTGTTGTTGTTATTGTTGTTGTTAGCCTCAAGGGCAACATGCCGATTATCACATGTAAGTCGCTTTGGACAAAAGCGTCTGCTAAATACATAAACATAAACATAGCAGCAAATGATCTGTCACCTTTGGTCTTTAGCCTGGTGCGCTGCACAACCAGTAGGCTTTGATCACTGGACCTCAGGGACCTGCTGGGGGTGTAGGGACTAAGAAGATCACCAATGTAAGATAGTGCTTGTCCATGTAAGGCCCTATAGACCAGAACCAGGATCTTGAGATGAACCCTGAAGTTGACTGGCAGCCAATGAAGCTGGAGGAGAAGCGGGGTGATGTGGGTGTGTTTGGAGGACTTGGTCAGAAGCCGAGCACAGGCATTCTGAACCACCTGTAGACGGTTCAGGGAGGTTCTGCTCAGACACGTGAAAAGAGAGTTACTGTAGTCTAAGTGTGAGGAGATGAAGGTGTGGATAACTGTCTCAAGTTCAGAGCGAGACAGAATGGGACTCAGCTTAGCAATGTTCCTGAGATGGAAGAAGGAAGAGCGAACAAGAGAACTGACATGAGAATCCAGGGTGAGAGCTGGGTCAAAGGTCACACCAAGATTCCTGACGGAAGGTTTGGTGTGAGAAGCAAGCTGACCAAGAGAGTCTCTGACTTTGGGAACCAGCTTGTCTGGGGCACAGATGAGGATCTCAGTCTTATCTTCATTCAGCTGAAGAAAGCTCCTAGCCATTCAGGTTTTGATAGAGTCTAAGCAGGTGTGTAACAGCTGCAGCTTAGACATCTCATGGGGCTTAAAGGAGATGTACAGTTGGATGTCATCTACATAAAGATGATAGGAGATTCCTTTGAAGAAGCTCAGGATGTGCTGAAGAGGAAGCAGATAGAGGAGGAAGAGCAGATGCCCCAGCACAGAACCTTGTGGGACACCATGGGTAAGAGAGGTGGTGGAGGACCTAAACTTGGAGATGGCCACAGAAAAGGAGCGCTCAGAAAGATAAGAGGATAACCACTCCAGAGCAGTTCCTGATAGGCCTACCCAGTCTCTGAGCCTCTCCAGTAGCAGGTGATCGTCAACAGTGTCAAAGGCTGCAGTCAGGTCCAGCAGGACCAGAACAGAACAGTCCCCTGCATCACTGTGAGTCAGAAGGTTGTTAGAGACCCTAAGAAGAGCTGTTTCAGTAGAATGAGCTCTACGAAAACCTGACTGGAAGCAATCATAGATGTTATGTTCATCAAGAGCAGCTGTGAGTTGTTTAGCCACAACCTTTTCCAAGATCTTGGAGATGAACGGAAGTTTAGAGATGGGTCTGAAGCTGCTATGGAGAGAGGGGTCGAGACTCGGTTTTTTAAAAAGCAGGTGGATTACAGCGTTCTTTAAGTAAGCAGGGACCTGACCAGAAACCAGAGAAGCATTAATTATAGAGAGCACTCTGGGACCGATGGACTGAAAAGCACTTTAAAACAAAGATGAGGGTAAGATGTCGAGGGGGCATGCAGAGGTCTTCATAGAGTTAACTAGTTTGGTTAACTCAGGCAAAGAATCAGGAGCAAAGCTATCTAGGATGATGGGCCTGGTTGGAGTCGGGAGAGGCAGCGATAAGGCTGAAGGAGAGATGCTAGATCTAACCTTATTGACTTTGTCCACAAAGAAAGACAGAAAGTTCTCACAGCCTGCAACAGAGTGGATGGAGGATGTAGGAGAGGCAGGAGAGACGATGCTGCTGATGGTGTTAAACTAAATAAGTATAAAGCCAGAAGAAAGATGAGTTTTGTGAAAAACAGGTCACACGGCGGTTGCGTTCCACTCTTCGGTTCCACCATGTTTAACATTGATTATCTTGTTTAGACACTTATAACATAATGGTATCTGCCTTTCTAGTGAAAGTTAAAGGCCATCTTTCATTTTAAACACATGTTGAAGTGCTTATATAGTAATGTGCCTAAACTTTATATTTTCATTGAATTAAAGGAAGATATTTGAAAATACAACCAGTTATTAATGATCCAGCTCTGCTTACCAAGTTTATCCGGTTTAAAACAGCGCCTCTAGCTGGAAACCGGAAGTGACGCACACGGAGGAAAACATTTCCGACTCTACCAACAATGGATTCACAGCAGTAGGACAAGGCGCCAGAATTTGAACAGGAATTTACAGTTATTTATAATACTAAAGGTGCACCCATACAGTTTTGAGCCAGCAGCAAGAGGGAATTTAAATGGTGAAAAAAGAGCTATAGAAACATGAGAACTTCAAAATGCACACAGACTTGGAAATGCTACCTGGAAGATAGGCTGACCATACGTCCTCTTTCCCTCTGGGGCAGGGATTGAATTATGGGGGGCTAGAGATCTTTCAGGGAAAGATCCAGTTTCTGCCTAAATTACAATATTTATGGACTCTCAGTGTAGCCGGATTCTGTTGAGCAGAGAGGATGCAGAGCGCTGATCGTTGGTGCGCCCGCTGCGTCCGGCGCACGATGCATTCTCAAGGTAGCGCAACAAAACATTATCATTAACACATGATCGTTCATATCTGTTTATATCCTCTGGCACTCTGTCTTTTAATCGTTCCTGACGCGCTCCGCTCATCATGTGCTGCAGTGATTTTATCTCTCTGACGCAGCATCGAAACGGCTCTCCGCTTTGCCGTCAGGAGATCCCTTTGATCTGTTCAAAAGTAAGTGATGAGGTGAAAAAGTAAGAATCCAGGCAGCAGTTTTTCTGGAGAGTTTAGAGGAGATCCAGGAAGATGAGAGACAGACAGGACAGGACAATAGTTAAATAAAAACAAGAAAACAAAGCAAAGTGTTTTAAAGTAAAATGTAGGTATTTATCTCCACTACACGTTTTACTTGTATAACGCAATAAGTGATACACATGTAATATTTATACATCTGATACAATTCAGATCACCTTCAAAACTCAGTCACACACCCAGGGCCGTTTCAAGACATTTTGGGGGCCAAGGCAAAAGGGAACACCCCCACCCCACCCCACATCACTGGGTTCCCCCAGAAGCCTCTGTGTAATTCCTACCCTGTCCAGGGTATTAATTATACAGTTTTTATAAAAAACACCTCAGACATCACTGACATCTTCTAATATTGTCCGATGAAAAACAAAATTGTCAGACATGCCATCTCATCTGCTTCTTTTCGAAACTCACAAAAATCTGTCAGTAACAACACCGATTGAAAGCCACTATTTATGGATTCTCTGAAAGTTTCCATGGAGTCCATGACAAACTTTTTTTTTCATTGACCTGATCGCCTAATCTCACAGCTGAAACAAGCATCCTTAATAATCTGTGCACAGGAAGCTTACTGATGCTGTAGTAAACAAAAGGTATAATAATGTCTTATTAATGAAACATTGATGCAGCACTAAAGCAGCAGAAAAGGGAGATTTTGCAATAAATATGCTAAATATTTACATGTGAATGGTTTTAGAGCCCTTTTGTAGGCAGAGTCTGATATTAATTTTAGATTTTCCACCTGGGGAAATAAATGGGTCCCAACGTGGTCTGTGTGGTTTTGCCATAGTGTGACGTAGGGCTAGGCAATAAATCGAAAATGTATCTTTCCCATGTCAATAAATTTGATAATAAAAAATTTAAAGATGTGTGTAGGTTGGCAAAGTTATGTCCCTTTAAGAAGCTGTACCACCTTGAGTCACGTAAAAATGTGACTCAGCGTAATATATGTGACAGCCCCATCTAGTGGACAGCTTTTGTTCCTGTGCACACCTATAGTTATCGCCCATTTATCGTTATGGAGTCTATATGTCGATGTTATGGAGGTTAAATCCGCAATATATTGTAATATTAATTTTAGGCCATTTCGCCCAGCCCTAGTGTGACGTCATCGGTAGGCACAGATCTCCCTCCTCTTTTTTGGAAATGGAAATATGGTCACTCTAGGTAAGAGCATGTTTTCTTTTAAAGATATTTCGACAGAAAATGTCCTCTGACAGATTACATCAAATACCTAGCCACATAACTTCAAGAAATACTTAACTCAAATTAAAAAAGTTTAATTTATACAAAGTTTGGGTCAAAGTTCTTCATAGCCTTAGCACCCCTTTGTAATTAGCTTTGTTTCACTAGCTGCTATTACATTAGCCTAGCCTGGTGAGCCATCCATGTGAAAATATCCTTGTGATTCAGCCAAAAAGATTCTAGGCTGATGACATTATTCATAATCCCTCCACAAATGTCACAGGCTGTTTTTATTCTCACCATGTTTTTAGGTCGAGTCTGCAGGTGGGTGTGTCTGGAGAGCAGGAGCAACAGCCAGCTGCAGCTCATCTCCAATCATCCTCCAGGGTGTATTTAAGAAGCTGACTTCCTCAACACTCTTGCCGGATGATTACTCAACCTGGGTAATTTGAGCCAGAATAAAAATCTATTGTTAAGCTAAAGATTAAAACTTAGACTAAGAAATGTTTTTGTGAAGCAGATTTCTACCAGACTAGGACCAAGATTAATCCTTCCTCTTATCCCTTCAAGGAACCATCTCCTCCAGCCATTTCCAAGAACTTTTCATCAGCTCCACTTCATTCAGCTCCAACCCCTGGCTGTATGCTCTCCACTACGCCCCTACCGCCTACCCTTTCAAGCTCACCACACAGGAACTCTGGACCTCATCTTCATCAGGACCCCTTTACAACCCATCTTCATAGACCAACCTGTGCTCCTTCGCATGCCCTCTAGCCACCTCCTGACAGTAAACCTAAGCCTTCAGTTATCCATCCCATCACCTCTCACGGACATTAACCTTTGTCTCTCTTTTAGAACATCCTGGCACAACCTGCATCAGTTTGAGCAGCACTTTGAGTTCTCCAGTCTAAAATAAATTATTTATTTTCTTACCTCCCTCTTCCCGTCTCTGATTCTGCATGTCGTGGGTCAAAAGAATACCACAGAACATGACAACAAACCCTTTCATATAGTTTGGGATTCTGGTTGTACAGATGAAACGTTGCAGATCTGTCCCAAAAAGTCTCCACTTAAAAACAGTGACCTATTGTAGCTTTACTTAATTTATTTGAAATTTTATCAATAAGTAACTCATTGTGCTGTATGAATGACAGTAACTGGCTATAATGTAATGCTCTGTGGGATAAAGTTTTCTATCAAGATTCAGTCATGGTCATTCTCTTATTTCATTTGCTTATTTATTTTACTGCATATTAGGTGTCGGTGTGGCCAGTGTGGGCCGATGGTCAGCATTATTCATATGGGCTTAAATCAGGGACATAATATTTGTGCCCATATATTCACAGCATTTGTTGTCAGGAATTGGAACCGTTCAGGGAGCTCTTGTTGATTCTGGACTCACCAGTACCACATCTCCTCTGTGTAACGGGCCATCCTGGATTTGAGGGCTGCTGCTTGAATCCTTTTTTGTTGATGCTAGCTTATCAAACATTTAAAAAGCAACAGGGACCCCTACATCTGCAGTTCAATGAGTAAGAACATATTTATCCACTAATGTCATAAGTATGAAGTTCAGCAACAGTGCATCACTGTCATCATCAATATTGGACAAAATGCTACTGAAAATAGTCATTAAAATGTTCTTACTAACAATAAAAGACAAATCTGTAACATTGCTGAAAATTCCACTTCATTTTGCAGACCGTATTGTTATGTTGCCTATAGACAGATGATCCGATGGTCACATGGCATCATTGGGGAACACATCCGCCATCTTGTGTGGTGACCGCCATGAGAGCAGGAAGCTGGACACTACAAAGGCTTCCAGTGGCCTAGTCTGGACTAGTGTGGCTCAGAAACTATTACTTTGTACATAATCCAACATGAAAATGTTGGAATTTGCTGCTTGTAATCCACTGACTTGAAACAAACATTAAATGATGTCATTCCTGATCTTGGTCATTGCAAAACATCTTCTGACTGACAAAGGCTTTACAAATTTTAAAGTTTTTTACAAACCCACTGGCAGTCTAGCTGTCGGTGTGTGTGAGTACAACAGAGTGAAATGGGAAAATAAAAGGTAGGTTTATCTATTGTAAAAAATAAGCACTTTGAGTAAACTAATGAGGTGTCTGGTGATGGTATGAATGTTTAATTTTACAAAAGTTTTATATATACAAGTTTATACAAAATGTTAAAACAATTCCCTCTTGTTAAATGAGGGAGTATAAAAACATTATCCTAAATTTAAATATGAAAACTGTTAATTAAAGCAAAAAAAAAAAAATGACCCACAGCTCAATAACTATAAACAAACTAAACTACAAATGACAAACTAAAGATCTACAATCTAGATCACTTACTAAATTTCAAACAGTCTCCCTGAATTTCTTGGATGTAGTTGCCCCATCGGGTGCTGGACAACGTAACAGCGTAGCCACCATATTGGGTGGGTTTCCTCACTCTCCAAACCCAGCTGGTGTCAACCCAAAGTGAGTCTGTTTTTTTGTGCGGCCTATGGTTGTAACAACCGGTGTACTATGGAAAACAGATCACGTGGGATTATTATTGACTTTTCTAGCCTATTGGGATTTTATATTTTTATTTATGATTTTTATTATATTTATATTTCAATTACCATGCCATACCACATGTCTGACTTTACCAAAAAGCATTAATAAAATGTTTAAACATGTTTTACAATTTTTAGTTGGGTAAGCACCTAGAGAAAGAATGGACAAAGGAAATTAAAAACCTGAAGGTGCTCGAAAAGCTAAATCCAGACAGCTCCAACATTGTAAAAGTAATTGACTGTGTAGTGATACCTATGGTGGCTCTGCCCACAAGGGGGCAGTATTAGATAATCTATTTAAGGGTAGAGGTGAGCACTGATGAGAGAATGATGTACAGCTGGAGAAGACACACAATAAACATCTTTTGTGAAGAACCTGAAACTTGGTGCATACTTCCAGAAACATTACATGGTACCAGGAGTGGGGTGCTGCCATGGATAGTGCACGGCCTCCAGAAGCTGTTGTCTGGACTGGAAATGTGGATTGTGAATGGCGTTCGTTCAAGCAACGCTTCATGCTGTATTTGCAGGCTGTTGGCCTGGATAGCAAGCCTGATGTTCGCAAGATTGCTCTGTTGCTTACAGTGGCAGGACCCCGCGCTGTGGAGGTGTTTAATACCTTTGTCTTTGAGGATGAGGAGGACCGACACAAGTTTGACGTTGTGTTGCAGAGGTTTGATGATCACTGCTCACCGAAGAAAAATGAGACATTCGAGAGGTACGTGTTTCGTGCACGTTTGCAGCAGCAGGATGAAAGCTTTGATGTCTTCCTGACGGATTTGAAGTTAAAGGCACGGACGTGCAATTTTGGAATTCTTCAGGATTCGCTGATCAGAGATCAAGTTGTGTTTGGAATACATGATACAAAAGTGAGAGAAAAGCTGCTGAGAGAGACTGATCTTACGTTGATTAAAGCTGTGGATATTTGCCATGCGTGTGAAATAGCCCGGCACCATGTGAAAGCTTTTGGTGATGGAGCGGGGGAGCGGGGAATGGAGCCTGATGTTGCAGCTGTTTCATGCCAACGGAAATGTGGACAGGACAAGGAGAGGTCGTTTTCCTGTCGAAGATGTGGGACGCGACATGCACTGAGACAATGTCCCGCATTTGGCAAGATGTGTAACAGCTGTAAAGGACTTAATCATTTTTCCAAATATTGCTTTTCTAAAAAGAAGCCTGAAAAGCATGATCCTGTACACACTGTGGAAGAAGCTTCCCTGAGCGAGACTTTCTTTGTGGGTCTTGTGGAACGTGATGCTGACGTGTCTCCATCTGCTGTGACGTGCGGCGTGAAGGTGGATAAATGGACAGTGCCACTGCTTGTGAATGGAACTGTTTTTCCTGTGAAGTTGGACACTGGGGCGAAGGCTAATTTGATAAATGAGCGTGATATTGAAGCCATGGATGTGAAACCGCTCATTCGTCCGGCATCTAGCACCCTCAAAGCCTACAATGGCCAATCCATCATCACCAAAGGCAAGTGTACTCTCACAGTACACGTTAAAGGTAAAGAACACGACTTGGAGTTTATAGTTGTGCCGGAAGGTCATGATTCTTTGATAGGAGATGAAGCATGTGAACGGCTAGGTTTGGTCCATAGAGTGTATCATGTCAACGGGGATCCGCACAGCAGCGCAGAAACTATTGTTGGCCAATACCCGGATGTATTTGAGGGTTTTGGGGCCTTGCCCTACACATATAAGATACATCTCAAGGACAATGCCAGACCTGTTGTTCATGCTCCTAGGCGAGTTCCGGGTGCCCTGAGGTGCAAACTG
The DNA here is from genome assembly GCF_043380555.1 of Nothobranchius furzeri. Taxonomy (NCBI): domain Eukaryota; kingdom Metazoa; phylum Chordata; class Actinopteri; order Cyprinodontiformes; family Nothobranchiidae; genus Nothobranchius; species Nothobranchius furzeri. Next base: position 60,043,915 of record NC_091745.1, on the reverse strand, counting down.
AAACACGAACTCGACCGGATGACCCTGTTGGGAGACATACGGAAGGTGGAGGCTACGACTGAGTGGGTTAATTCCATGGTTTGTGTCAAGAAGCCTAATGGTGACCTGAGGATCTGTATGGACCCTAAGGATTTAAATGATAACATCAAAAGGGAACATTACTTACTTCCTACCAGAGAGGAAATTGTAAGTGAGATGTCTGGTGCAACGTTATTTTCTAAATTGGATGCATCTCATGGGTTCTGGCAGATTAAGTTGGAGGATGAGAGCTCCAAATTATGTACTTTTAATACTCCCTTTGGGCGGTACCAGTTTCTGAGGATGCCATTTGGAATTACTTCAGCCCCTGAAGTGTTTCATAGAACTATGGAGTACATCCTTGAAGGGCTCGACGGGGTACGGGTGTATGTGGACGATATCATCATCTGGGGGGCAACTGTGGAGCAACATAATGAAAGACTCGTTAGAGTACTACAGAGAATCCGGGCAAATGGGCTGAAACTGAATAAAGCAAAATGCCAGTTTGGTGTCAGAGAAATAGTTTTCCTTGGAGACCAACTGTCTGGGGCAGGTGTCAAGCCAGATGACAGGAAAATTAAAGCAATACTGGAGATGCCTTGTCCTGCAGATAAAAAAGCAGTTCTCCGAGCCCTTGGAATGATTAACTTTGTTGGAAAGTTCATTCCCAATCTGTCTTCGAAAACATTGCACCTGAGACAGTTGCTGCATGAGAAACAGGAGTTCTCGTGGACTGGTGATCATGATGGTGAGTGGAAGCAACTTAAACACATCCTTACCTCTGAACCAGTCCTGATGTTTTATGATCCCCAGAGACAAAGATTTCCACAGATGCATCGACCCATGGGATTGGAGCCGTGCTCCTGCAGCATGATGGGGATGACTGGAGACCAGTTGCTTATGCATCACGAGCGATGACTGCGGCTGAATGTCGTTATGCACAGATTGAAAAGGAGTGCTTGGGACTTGTGTATGGTTTTGAGAAATTCCATAACTTTGTGTATGGTCTCCCCAGGTTTTTGGCTGAAACGGATCACAAGCCTTTGGTATCCATTGTAAAAAAGAATCTTAGTGACATGTCACCCCGCCTTCAACGGCTCATGATGAAGCTTCTCAGTTATGATTTTGAGCTCATCTACACACCAGGGAAACAGATTGTTTTTGCTGATGCTCTGTCCAGGGCTGTTCTGCTGCATGGTGCCCAGAATGTGGGTTCCATTCAGTTAGATGTGGAGGTCCATGTGGATATGATTAAAGAGTCCCTTCCTGTGACTGACAGAAAGTCTAAGCGGATTGCTGATGAAACTGCCAAGGATGAGCTCCTCCAGAGAGTTATGAATAAACTGCAGGGTGAATGGCCAAAAGGGGAATGTCAGCAGTACTTTAACATCCGAGCAGAGCTGAGTGTCGTTGATGGACTTCTACTCAGAGGACAGAGGATAATAATTCCAACGTCTATGAGACCTGAGATTCTGCAGTGGCTGCATGAGGGGCATCTGGGCAGGGAAAAGTGTAAAAGACGAGCCAGGTCAGCGGTTTATTGGCCAGGAATCAACACTGATATTGACAGAATGGTTTCAGGATGTGGGACCTGTCTGAAGTATCACATGACACAAACCAAGGAGCCGATGGTGCTCACCGATCTACCTGAAGAGCCTTGGCACAAGGTGGGAACTGATTTGTTTCATTTGGATGGAAGACATTACTTATTAGTTATTGACTATTATTCCAATTATCCGGAAGTGGTGGTCCTCCCCAATATTTCTGCTGTTACTGTAATTTCGTCTTTGAAATCAATTTTTGCCCGACAGGGGATCCCTCATGTTGTGTACAGTGACAATGGACCGTGTTACAGCTGCCAAGAGTTTCATGAGTTTGCTGTGGTTTATGACTTCCTGCATATCACCTCGAGCCCTCTGTTTCCTCAGTCGAATGGGAAGGCCGAGAAGGGGGTCCAGATCGTGAAACATCTTCTTAGGAAGGCGAAAGACAGCCATGCTGACCCCCATTTGGCTCTATTGAATTATAGAGCCTCACCCCTTGAACATGGTGTGTCCCCTGCTGAACTTCTGATGGGACGAAGATTGAGGACCACTCTCCCATTCCGTGATGCCCATGGGGTACCCCAGGATCTGGGGTTCCAAAGAAGGTCTCTGCAGCTGAGACAGAAGAGGAACTATGACAAGTCAACCAGATCACTGGAGCCGCTGGTCGAGAATGATACAGTGAGAGTTGGGGATTCTGGTCGCTGGAGTAGGAGAGCTGCTGTTTTGGGGACAGTTGGTCCTAGATCCTATGTGGTCAGGACTGAAGATGGCCAGACATTGAGGCGCAACCGTCGGGACTTGTTGAAGACACAAGAGACTCTTCAGGGACAGCAGACACAAGAGACTCTTCAGGGACGGGACTGTGACGATGGTTCGTCTCTTGTTGTTGGGCCGAACGCGCAGCCCAGCTTGTCAGCAGGGATGGCTGTGCAAGACAGTGTCCCGTCAGCGGAGGGAGCCATATCTGAGCCTGTATCCTGTGGGCTCAGGAGGACAACGCGCATCATTAAGCCTCCGGAGAGATTGAATCTTTAGTAGGGCATAAACTGAAGAAAAAAAACTCAATACAACACAAGAAGCAACACAATACGTTTTTTTTTGTGTGTGACAGGGGGGATGTAGTGATACCTATGGTGGCTCTGCCCACAAGGGGGCAGTATTAGATAATCTATTTAAGGGTAGAGGTGAGCACTGATGAGAGAATGATGTACAGCTGGAGAAGGCACACAATAAACATCTTTTGTGAAGAACCTGAAACTTGGTGCATACTTCCAGAAACATTACAGACTGGTGGGAGTATAAACACAGAACCTTTTATCATATGAGTTTCTGCATTCAGATCTGAAGCATGTCATGGCATTAAGAAACTTTCAGCCATTAGAAATATCCAAAATCAGAGAAGTTGCCCAACAAATTCTTGTTTCTCTAAAGGCACTTGGGAAATTCAAGATGGTTCATTGAAATATTAAACCAAGCAATATTAGACCAACTCAGACATACGATGTAGACTGTGACCACTTAAATGTGAAGTTGTTAGACTTTTGTTATGCGTCAACATCAACTAATGAAACAGAAGAACATGATACACAGCATATGTTCTATACGCCTTTTGAGATAATGGTGGGTCTTCCATTAGGCAGGGCGATAGATATGTGGGGTCTTGGCTGCACCTTAGCTTACTTATATCTTGGTCATGACTTGTTTCCTCGGTCGGAGTATGATGGATGCCATGAGTTTAATGTTGCAATTGCAAGGTAAGCCCAGAAATTCGTTACTAAAGTTGGCCAAATTAAAGGAAATGTTTTTCACTGAAGACGAAAAAGGAAAAACATGGAGGTTTAACCCTCAGGCTCAAAATAAGTTTTGATAAAAGGATGAACAACTAAGTCCTTCAGGGGTACTTCTGAGTTAAAAAAAATGCTCATGAAATACGAATGTGGAGTAACCAGGTAGGTAGGTTTAACGTTGCGAATCTGCAACGCCTGCCTCCAGAGGGTTAACACACATGAAGAATTCAATAAGAAGAAGAAAAAAATATTCTACTGAAGAACTCACAAACACACTTACGAATCTTTTGAAGATTTGTTTCAAGTCCCCACATTACCTGAAGACCAGGAAAACTCTGAAGATGTCATAGAATTTCTAGATTTACTCAAGAAAATGTTGGATCTGGATCCAAATAAGCGAATAACCCCCACTAAAGCTCTGAAACACAAATTCATAACTATGAAATCTGCCATTCCTGACGACAATAATGAATCTCCAGGTAAATTCAGTGTGAAAGACACCCTGCAGACGCCAGCAAAATGCTTTTGTAAGTTTGTTAGAAAAATGTTTCGCAAGATCACCTGCCTAGGTGAGTCGAAAACAGAACCTCAGCAGAAAGAGGTAAGAATAAAAAACACATTTTACTAGAGGATTCAACGTTTCTTTTCAAGGAATCAAATACGACGTTTCAAACGATCCCTTTTCACTATAAATGTCACGTTTTGTCTAGCTTTAGTTTTTAATCCAAACGTGAAACCGTAGCGCCGTGACCGTCCTCTTTCTGCATGGGTGTTAGACCGCAGGGTATTAATTAAATCTTGGACGCAAATATCTGGACGACGAACATATAGACAGATTGAGACCTTAGGTGTGTTGATGTTCTGCTAGAGAACATCAAACTATTTGAAAGAAAAATGAAGCAGATTTTTAAATCGACTGCAGTGAAGCTGTTAAAGTCTGGACTACAACCTGTAACACAGATCAAGGGCGTCAGTTTGTTTTCAGAATTGCTGGGGACAATAACCATACACTTGAGTGGGGTTTAAAAATTGCTGGGGACAATAAAGTAGGCTAGCACAGGGGTCGGCAATCCGCGGCTCTGGAGCCGCATGCGGCTCTTCCATCCATCTGATGCAACTCTCTGTGCTTGTAAAATAATAAATGGATATTTAAATAAAATGCTTTATATTTTACTGCATTAATTTTACACCTGTATGCCAATTCTAAATGTAAAGATTGTCTGCGTAAACCTGAACAGGTCCAACCCGGTCTGCGGTGGTTGACCGGTCACGCTTGTGCGTAATCATATAGGCACTTTATGAGCTGAAGAGGATGTGAGATTCTGGGCTTCTCCTCAGACGGCTCCTGGATGTGTCGCCACATTGGAGCCAGGAACAAGCGCTATTCAGCCAAAGTTTCATCATCAGGGAACATTTTCTAAGTGACAAGTCTCTCTGAGAGACAGGGTTTGGAAAACACTCGCTTCAGTGGGAGGAATCTTCCCGCATGCGCACTGCATGGTTCTCTGCGTGGCTCTGGGGTTAATCAAGTTTAATTGTTTCTCTTTGCAACAATCTTCACAGGAAGGCAAAACAGTTAAACGGCAGGTTACAGATATTTCCATTTGACTGTTTATTTTGACAGATGTACTCAAGGATGTTGCTTGGTTTGAAAGAATTACCCCGACGCACACGGATGCTCATGGATGAGCTGACATTTTAATCGTTAACGCACATCGCGGAGGTAAAATATTCCCATCAGAACATCAGAGCTCTTTATACTGGACACTGTGTTCAGCGCGGCTCGGAGCGCCCCCGGTGGACAGTGAGCTGAAGATCTGGGGTTCGCAGTGCAGCGCAGTGCAGAACCACGCGCATGCGATGATTTCCTCCCACTGAAGCGTTCTGGAAACCCGGTCTCTCTGAGGGATGTGTCACTTGGAAAATGTTCTTTTTATGAAATTATGAAACTTTGGCTGAACAGCGCTTGTTCCCGTCTTCCGCATGAAGCGTAGAGACATTTGATCACGCACAAAGTTTATGTGGAGCAGAAGCGGTCGGGCCACGGCAGGTGAAATGTTCCTAGCCTACATGAAGTGAAACTGTTTAATTGTAACATTAATATGTTACTGGACACGCTGGTCTGGTTGGTTAGACCAGTGTTTGAAGTGGAAAACACACACACTCACTCACTCACTCACACACACACACACACACACACACACACACACACACACACACACACACACACACACACACACACACACACACACACACACACACACACACACACACACACACACACACACACACACACACACACACACACACACACACACACACACACACACACACACACACACACACACACACACACACACACACACACACACACACACACCAATTAAAATATAAAATAATGCTGATAGCGTGGACTAGAAGACAGGTGATGGTTTACGTATTTAAATGATGATCAGGCTGATGTAAAATGTAATCTCCATCCACATCCAGACACAATTATCCTCTAGTCTTTCTCTAGTCGCTCTGCTCTTGTCTGGGCTGATCAGCTGATGGTGCGCGCGCGCCTAACTAGCGGCTGATGCACATTTTACGCATTTGGAGAGGTGGACTGGATGCTGTGCGTTTACTGGAAGATGGTCCACTTAACGCACGGGTGTAGACTACATATTAATGACAAATGAATGAAAATTAAATTGTGAGTTTTTACTTCATATTTTAGTAATAAAAATGACGGGGGAACACATTTATGACATCTTTTTAAACGAAATTTTCTAGCGCGACCTGCCTGCTTCACTTAAGTCACTGCTTATTAAGGTCCGTCCAAAATTACCGTGGGAAACGGGTAATATTGGTTCTTTGATGGGAACAGGGTGCCGACCCCTGGATAAGATCTGAGCTGGTAAAACAAAAATCCTCATCAGCAGGCGTTTTTGAAAGTGGGGGGGACACAGCTGCCAATCACAAATTTTGCCGGGGACATGTCCCCGGCGTCCCCGGTTAAAATGACGCCTATGACACAGATTAATGAAATAGCCTCGTTAAACGACAGTAACGAAGTCAGAACTTTTATTTTTCGTTGTCTCTGACAAATTATCCTACTCTGTTTAGGTCATCTTTATCCTGTGCTGTACTGGCAGAGGTCAAAATGTTACTTTCTGATGGTCCTACAGTGTTAATAAATGATGAATCATAAAATGTGTCAAATGTAAAACTTTGGACTGATAGATTAATACCTGAAAAAAATCCTGTTGATAAATCAGTAAATAGTTAATATTTAGAATAATAGTGTGGAGGAGGAATGACGACACAAAGGTAAGTTTCATTCACTAGAAATCATTAGAAAATCCTAATGTTTTGTTAATTTTATTTAACTTTTTCTAATCACTTTTTTGTTTTACATTTTCATTTTATTTCACAGGATCAATGCTTAAATATTTACAAGGAGTTCCATGACGCCAGGAACTGAAGATGCTGAAGATGAGGAACCATTTTCAAACACTGATCAACAACACCAGCATCCCGAAAAACTCCAGCAGCCATCTACTTCCACTTCAGCACACTATGTTGAACCCTCTAGTGGCGTTACACAGACACAACACTTGTGTCAGAAGGTACTGTACACACACCCATCTTGGAAAGCCCTCCAGCAGGTAATGAGGAGTTGTTGAGGTTATTTGGTAAATTTTGGAACCAACAGTTGTTATGTTAACATTTTGTAATGCTGCTCTGAAGAAAGTTTTATATATTTCTGATATGGTATTTATATGTTGTTGCAGCATGACTAGAGGGCTGGTGCAAACTTACAGGGACTGTAACAAGTTCTAAAAGTACATTTGGAAATTTTACTCAACTCAGCAAATTATCCTAAAAAATAAACTCAGGTCAACACACTGAATTTAAAATCTACCTAATTTGAAAACCTTGACTTCCTGATGTTGGGGTAATTAGGAGCGAGTAATTAGTAATTAATTAATTACTTTTGGATTCTTCAATAAATTCTGTAAATATGGGAATATTTACCGATGTATTAATTAATTAAGATACTCTTACGTATCTTATGGGGCACCACCCCTTTAACCGGGGAAAAATTGAAACCAAAACTCTTATCAGTCTTTCTTGAAGTCGTGGAATCCGTCAGGAGCAGAGACTTTACATCGACACAAAGAAATCTATTGGAGACAAATCTGAATTTTATAACATTTAATTAAACAAGGAGATTAATAATGCAAAACAATTTGATATAATTGGAGATGTGTGTGTGTGTAATGGAGGATGTCCCCACAAACACTAAAAACACGTATGAGTGTGTGTGTGTGTGTGTGTGTGAATGAATGCTTCGTCCTCCCAGAGCACTAAAAACACATACGTGTGTGTGTGTGTGTGTGTGTGTGTGTGTGAGATGGAGGATGTATGAATGGGGCTTTGTTTTCCCAGGTGTGTGGGGAGTGTGTGTGTCTGATAAGGCTGACTTTCCTCTCTCAGATGCAGACAAAAGGGAATTAGCTTGCATTTAGTGGCTTAAAAATCACAGTAAAACTTAACTGTAACACTTCAAAAGTTTAGTCTCTTAAACAACAAAGGTCACTCGGTAAATTATCTGATCTAAAAGAGAAGTCGACCAGCCTGGCCAGAGCTGGAAACTATTTAAAGATATTAACGATGACAAAAAAACAGTTTACTCTCTACCAAATAACCCTGTGAGCGGATTTTGATACGGAAGAAGAGAAAAACCGTCTGTTAATTTGAAGCAAGTCACGCGGTCGACTGCTTATCTTGGTCTAGAAGAGATGAGAAAAGGTAAAAGTTTAAATGAAATAAAAACTTGCAGGAGAAAACAGCTGTCTGAGCGAAGGCAAGGCGTTCCTTGTGAAGTTCGCTGGTCAGATGTGATTTACGCTTCTCCTCCCACGAGTGTCTCTCCACGGGCTGGACACAGAGAGAGCAAAGTTTCTTTGTGCTGAGTTTGATAACTTACAGCGAGCTTGATGGAGCTGGAGTTCCTTTTCCAGCGGTTCTGTGTTTGATCTGCTCCAGCAGCCAGCCTCCCGCTGGCTCACGTTGATCAGAGCAGCAGCAACAGCGCGTCCTTAAAGCCAGTGAACTGGGCATAAGAACAGTTAAGTTACGTTTTTCGCTGAAACTTATAGTTTTTGAGCTGGTTTTTGTGGTGACATCATCACCTTGCTTCCCTATTCAAAGCATCATGGGAAATGAAGTGTCTCTTGGCACTGATGTTATTATCTGCTTTTTCAGAGCAATTTAAGCACAGTCATTTTGGAGAAAATCACTGCATAGTAATTTCCTCATGAGGGCAGACCCTCAACACTGATGTACTGCCCAACAGCCTCGTGCTTTTCTACTCTGTCCCACAGAGCTGCCAGGGGTCCAGGATCTGCAGCCCGGATTGTCAGGGCCGGTGTCGGTACAGTATCTGCTCGGGTGCAAGATCGGCTCGGGGTCCTTCGACTCCCGATGACGTCAAAGTACGGCAAACCGACTCGGACAAAATGCACTACACATCTATACTGTTGGAAAGAATTTAGCACTTTCGTTATTAAAATAATGTTTCTTAAGACATAAGTTTGTGTTTATAATGGTATTTGTAAAATAAAACACTATTTCTTATATATCTTATTCATAACGTTGAACTCCTCTTTGAGCACATCCCTTGGCTTGAAGAATCATAGGTATTAGCAACACCTGTAAAATTGTATTTGCAGGAAAGAAGTGTGTCCCGTTTATTTAAGTATTTTGTGTTTAGAGTTGTTGACGTCTTGTCATAGACTGTAGCTGCTAGCCAAAACTCTGGAGTTAAAAGTTTTCTGGCTTTACTAAAAAACCTGTCTGTACTTATTTGATTGATGGTATTTTTACTTTCTATTAGACTCCAAATGTAATCATTTGGCACGTTTGTAATTCATAATTTGCAATAATGTAATCGGCGATATTAGCATTAGCATTCCTATGGGTTTTTCCATGTATATTAGCATTGCGCTAACCACTCGCTGCCAAATTGCAGCCTTTGAGATTAGAAAATCTCCTGGCTTTACTAAAATACCTGTCTGTACTTATTTGATTGATGGTATTTTTACTTTCTTTAAGACTCCAAATGTAATCATTTGGCACGTTTCTAATTCATAATTTGTAATAATGTAATCGGCGATATTAGCATTAGCATTCCTATGGGTTTTTCCATGTATATTAGCATTACGCTAACCACTCGCTGCCAAATTGAAGCCTTTGAGATTAGAAAATCTCCTTTTGTCACATCGCAATTTAATTGCACATGCAGTTAATCGTTCAGCCCTAATATACATGCAGCTCTATGCTAAAAGTGTATTTTCAAAGAGGTAATGATGGATTTCTTTGTAAAAGTTGTCCATCTTTCCAATGGAAAGATTTGCCTGGACCAACGTAACGTGATAACAACGTAACGTGATTGCGTATTTCCGTAAGGTTCATGTTCAGCAGATCCTTTTTTTTTTTTTTTTTTTTTTATTGCAGAAAAGCATATTTACATTACAAATAAGGCGAACATGCCAATGTATTCAGATGAGAATTGAACAGTCAGTGAAAAGGGGGAGGACAAAAACAAACAACAAAAAAACAACACAAAAACAATGCAAGGGACCACTACACAGTTCCAGGAAGTCTACAAAAAAGTCTATACATATCTTCATAGCTGTTATTATTGATACATTTAAGGGATCTTAGATACAATCTAAAATCATGTACAAATGCATTGAACACAGGGGGTGATTTCAGTATTTTTTGTTTATGTATGAAGAATTTTGCCAGACAGAGAAGTAGATTGTAGCAGAGTTCTTGGTTGTTTGTTTGAAGGAGAGTTCCAAAGGTGACGACATCTCTTGAAATGGGACATGGGATTCCAATCTGAGGTTGAATCCAGTTTTCAAAACAGTTCCAAAACGTCCGTGTCTTGTTGCATTCAAAGAAAATATGATCAGTTGTTTCAACATCCTTCCCACAAAAGGAACATGAATTATCATCAATGTTAAAACGTTTTCTGAGCAGATCCTTTGAGGGATAGACATTGTTTAGAATTTTAAAATGCGTTTCTTTGACTTTAGGTTGAACAGGAAGTTTTAAATAAAGAGTCCTTAGTTTAATAATGGAGCTTTTACCAAATTTGTAAATTATGTTGTTCTTGTTGACTTTACAAGGGTATAGTTGATCAGTAAAACACCGTCTAATAAATTGGTTGGTACACTTTTTATCCATAAGGGGAATACCTTGGATGGAGATAGAACCATACTGTGGATTTATAGGTTGGTGTTGAATAATGTTTCTGTACTGGAAGACCACCTCTTTAGGAAGCGCTATTAATAATTTTATAAAATCAGATTTAGGAGGGCTTAAGTTATATTTAAGACAAAATTCATCGTACCCTAGTAGTTCACCATTATCTTTCATCAAGTGTACAACAGACCAAATTTTCCTATTCATCCAATCCTCATAAAATAGTGACCTATTACGGCATAATACATATCTATTGTTCCAAATTATAGAAGAGTGAGGGGAATAATTATGTACATACAACAACTTCCAATACATTAGTACTTGTTTGTGGAACTCTGATAATTTTGTGGGCAGTTTGTTTATATCAAAATCTGATAACAGTAAAATTTTTAGACCACCCATTTTGTTAAATATATGACTGGGGATAGAATACCAGAAAGCGTTCGGATTCTTGAGCCAAGATTTTAGCCAATTAATTTTGAGTGTTCCGTTAAGGCAATTAAAATCTATTACTTTTAAGCCTCCATCTTTAATTTCTTTGACCATTTCATCTTTCTTTATATAGTGTGGCTTATTTCTCCAAATGAAGTTAAAATTGATGGTGTTAATCTTTTTAATTAGGTTGTTTGAAATTGCAGTACTGCAGGTTGGATAAACTAATCGAGATATACTCTCCATTTTGGTTAAATAAATGCGCCCTAATATGGAGAGATCCCTCTGAAGCCAAATATTTAGTTTGGCTTTAATTTCATTAAGTTTATTTGTTATGTTTGTCCTTAGGTTAAATTGTTGGTCTTTAGAAATATATGTTCCTAGATATTTAATTTCAGATTTGATGGGAATGTTACAAATTTCTTTTAGAGGGGAGTCATGAATAGCCAATAGTTCACATTTTTTCAAATTTAGCTTAAGTCCACATGCTGCAGAGAATAGCTTTATTTTATCAATAGCAATAGGAATTTGTTTATAATCTTTTAAGAAAAGCGTGGTGTCATCCGCTAATTGACTTATGATCAACTCTGTGCCAAGGACATTTAACTTTTTTAGATCCACACAGTTTTTTAAGTAGATTGCTAACATTTCACTAACTAATATGAAAAGGCAAGGAGAAATTGGGCAGCCTTGTGGTATGCCCACAGAGACATTGAACCTGGGGGTGGAACCTCTGGGTAATGAAACACAGCTGCTAATATTCCGATACAAACCTCTGATTAGATTAGTAAACTTAACGCCAAAGCCAAGATGTTCTAGAACTGAGAAGATAAATTGGTGTTCCACTGAATCAAATGCTTTATAGAAATCTAAAAATAATATGAAACCGTCATCATTTATCATATCACTATATTCAATAATATCCAATACCAATCTTATATTGTTGTGAATAGATCTTCCTTTTAAAAATCCTGACTGTGTTTCCGAAACAATATCTGAAATTCCAGATTGAACACGTATCTTGAAAATGTAAGTCAGAAGTTTATAATCTGTATTTCTTAGGGTAATTGGTCTTCTGTTTTCGATAATCCTATGGTCTTTATCTGCTTTTGGAATTGATATTATTACACCATGTCGCATTGTAGGAGGGAGATCGCAGGATTCAAAAATCTCTGAGAAAACACCAAACAGTAAATCTTTTATTTCTTCCCAGAAATGATGGTAGAAGTTGGCTGTAAGTCCATCTGGACCGGGAGCTTTGTTCAGGGATAGTCGCTTCACAGCTTTATCCAGCTCTAAGCTTGTTATATTGTCATCACATAAAAGTCTGAAGTCATCATTGATTTTAGGAATATGCATTTCAATACTGTTCAGGAAGTTATTACAATTTTCTTCAGAGAATTTTGAGGAGTACAAATTGTCATAAAATTTAAGAATTTCCTTTGAAATTATCTCGTCATCTGTAATTTCTATATTATTTATCAATATTGATTTTATACTGTTCTGTTTTTGTCTCCTTTTTTCCAGATTACAGAAGTATGCATTATTCTTTTCACCCTCCTCAATCCACTTTGCCCTAGACCTAATAAATGCACCTTTTGCTTTTTGAGTATACATTTCATCTAAAGTGGATTGAAGATTCCGAATCTTTTGTTTGTCATCCTCCGTAGGGCTAGAATTGCTGCAGTAAAAATTCAGTTCTTTAACAAGATCTATCTCTTTCTTCTGAGATTCTCTTAAAATTGTTTTGCTAAATGAGATTGAAAATTGTCTAACTTTATATTTGAAAAATTCCCATTTCCTTACTGAAGTGTCTAGTTCTTCTGACGTAATAACACCTGACAGAATAGATCTTATCCCGTCACAATAAGAATCATAATTTAGTAGAGTGGAGTTCAATTTCCAATATTTAGTTGTCCCCCGAGTGGAAACCTTTGGTTTTAATTGTAGATAAATAAGACAGTGATCCGTCAGAGGTGCAGCGGAGATATCAGTATTGATCTCATATGATAGTAAATCATTAGCCACAAGCCAGTGGTCAATTCTGGATTTATAATTTGTGTTGAACCATGTGAATCTAATTGTATTTGGGTTAAGATGACGCCAAGCATCCACTAAATTCTGTTCATAGCAAAAGTTATTAAGGATGGAGTTTGGGTGACTTGAGGAATATTTAGAGGGCCATTTATCCAAAAAATCATCCTGAACCATATTAATGTCTCCCCCAACAATGACATTGTTGGTGGAGTATGATACTTTAAGATGCTCAAGCTGTGAGGCTATTACTTCTAACAGTAGTTTATTTTGGTGTATAGTATTGTACCCATACAGATTTGTTAAAATAAATTTTGCATTATCAATATCAATAACAAGGATTAACCAGTGACCATGTTCATCTTTGTGTTGAGCGATAACTTGGCCCTGGAAGTTTTTTAGTAAAACAGCGACCCCTGCTGACCTCGAAGTTCCGTGGCAGAAGTAAGCTCCGTCGCCCCACTGTTTAGACCAAAAAGTGTTGTCCTCAGGCTTGGAGTGAGTTTCTTGTAGTAATACTATATTAGCATTTTTCCCTTTGCAAAACAGGAAAAGACTTTTCCTTTTAGTTATGTTTCTTAATCCCCTTGCATTAATTGAAATTAAAGAAAGGTTGCTTTTCAAAAACATGTAACACAAATAACAGAACAAATTATGTGCGTGTTACCTTAGAAGAACGTAACAAGTAGCAGAACCCTGAGATAGAAATGAACATTTTAGCTCACATATATGGATTTAAAACCCATTTCCAGTGCTAATTAAGGAGTTATCTTTTGACCGTTGATGTATGCATGACGACCCCTGTAGATCGCCTTCAGCCCCGCCTTGCGTGCTTGCTCCACCTTTGGCCATACGGCCAGCCGTGCCTCTCTCTCTTCCTTGGTGAGATCCTCAGCAAATTTGATGTTCAGCTCCCTGCAGATCGGGTGGCCCTTGGTGGCACGCCAGAGTTCCTCCTTGTAGGTTCTCAGCGAGAATTGTAGGATGATCTGTCGGGGACGGCCGTTGAGGGGGGTACCGAGGCGGTGGACGGTGTCCAGGATCAGTTCCACTTTTTCAGCCCAGTGTGGCAGAATCTTTATTAAAACGCCAGCTACCTTTTTTCGTGTGTCTTCATCCTTTTCTTCTTTAAGATCGTTGAGTCGCAGATTCCATTGTCGCTTGTAAGACTCTTGGTCTTCCGTCATTTTTTCAACACGGAGCAATTTGGCTGTCAGATCTAGATTTGTAGCCTTTAACAATTTAATCTCTTCAGTCATTCCTTTGTTCTTTTCTTTGAGATCTTTTATTTCACCGCTGTTGAAGTCAACCGCTTTCACAATGCTGGCAATGGTGAGAGTGTTTTGTTTTAAATCGCCTCGGAGCTCTTCAATTGAATTTTTGAGACTTTCAACTGCAGCCAAAATGACACTTGCTTCAGCGCTGATAGCAGCCTCTTCATGTCCTCTTTGTTTTTTTAAGGGCAGTGCAGCTTTACCTGGTGAAGTTAAGAGATTCTTGGTCCCCCTCAAATTGGTCTCCATAGCCTCTTGGCACGCATAGTCGTGGGGTAGCAAGGCTTTGATAGCTTTACCGTTAGCTTTGCTGTTAGCCATTCTTCAGCATGCAACCGGAGTAACTTCCAAAGTTTTCCAATGACGGTCAAAGGCGCGTTTGAGAGTAATTATTGCTTAAGAAATAGGTATTAGGTAGTTTTGTGAGTTACATAGAGCTACATCTGCTATAAATTCAGGGTTAGCTACTCAGAGCACGCTACTTCTCGGCTACCCGTGGGTGAGATCGGACGGCAAGATGGCGAACTAAGCGGCTGTCCTTAACTTAGCTCTGGTGCAAGGTACCTTTTATCCCTCCTTTTTTGGTGCTTTGTTCCCTCAAAAACCTTACGCGGACTTCACAAAGATGCCGAAAGAACAGAAGAAGGACAAAAAGGAAAGCAAGTCTTCCCAGAATGATAATATAAAAGACTTGGCTTCAGCTGCGGATGACCACGACTACTGCCTTTCAGACATGGAGCTTGAAAGTGGCGGCGGGGAAAAAAGAAATCTGGAGGAAATGAATGATTTGCTTCTCTCGACTCCGTCTAAAGGTGACCATCCGAGAAAGATTGCTAGACCCAGTCCCACAGCGAGCGACATCCTGGTAGCTATTCAAGCTCTCCACGTGCGATTTGATAAACAAGATGACAAAATGGCGGACATTAACAACAAGTTATCTGAGAATGCCTCGTTGATTGCCAGTCTTGCTGAGTCCATTGAGTTCAATGCAGCGGAAGTCCGTGATTGTAAACATAAAATTGCGGGCTTGGAGAAGGAAGCCTCAACCTTAAGGAGAGAAGTTGATGACCTCAAAGAAAAGGCAAGAGAACGAGACCGGTACTCACGAAGATGGAATCTAAGGATTAAAGGAATGAAAGAACGCATGGATGAAGATATCAGAAAAGAGGTGATTAAAATTCTCGCCAAGATTGCCCCAGAATGGTCGGATAATTTGGAGTACATCGTCGACACTGTGCACCGGATTGGAAGGAAAGAAGAGGGCAGAAATCGCCAAGTCATAATTCAATTCACACAGCGCCTATATAGAGATGGAATATGGAAGAAGTCCAAAAAGGCTCAGATTTGTGAGAGTGAAAAAATCCGTTTTGCCGAGGATTTGACGAAGGAGGATCGTATGGAGAGGGAGAAGGTTTGGCCGAAAATTCTACAAGCCAGAAATGCGGGAGAGAAGGCGTACTACAGGGGAGCTGTTGGTTATATCAACGGCCGTCGCGTTCTGGCAGATGACTGAAAGATGTTCACCTTTACTTGTTCTCCGAACTCTACTTAAGAGGGACGTTTGACAGTTATGAATGGGATGGGAGGTGCCGACACCACTGTTCTTTCACCTTTCACTAAACAGGAAAGTAAACTACATTTTTCTTTTATCTTCAAGTTTGATATTCTCAATATTTTGAACTCTATTTTTGTTTATTTTAATGCTACGCACGTGTTTATCCTTTGTGTCATTGAATGTTAGAGGTCTCAGGGATAATGTTAAAAGAAAAGCAATGTTTATGTTTATCAAAGGGCTAAAAGCAAATTGTGCCTTACTGCAAGAAACTCATTCAAGTGACGCTGACGCCACCTTCTGGTCAAATCAGTGGGGTGAAAAAATCCTCTTCAGCCATGGATCAAACCACTCTGCTGGAGTTGCTCTCTGTTTCTACCGATGTCCAGGGAAGGTCGTGACTTTTCAGGCTGATATTTCAGGACACTGGCTGGCAGTTGTATTGAGTATTGATGGTTCATTTGTGATCCTAGTAAATGTTTATGGGTACTCCTCTGTAACTCTAAATAAGCTCATGCTGGAAAAAATAACAGATGTCCTCTCTGAGTATAAACTTTTATACCACACAGACCATGTGTTACTAGGCGGTGATTTTAATCTTGTTCCAAATGAATGGCAGGATAGACACCCTCCTAGATACAGTATTAATCAGTGGAATCCAACTCTAACAAAATTCATTGCTTCAAACAATTTAAGTGACATATGGAGAGAGAGAAACCCTGGAGTTACTCAGTTCTCTTGGATTAAACCAAACGGTAATAATATGTCCAGATTAGATCTGTGGTTGGGCTCGTCTGTACTATATAGATATGTTTCACATGTTTCCATCTCAGCAGCCCCGTTGACAGATCATAGTATTACTACTCTTAAACTTAACCCTGAAAATAAAACACAGTTTAAAAAGGATTACTGGAAATTTAATGCAGATCTGTTAATTGATGATGGGTATGTTAAAATGGTTAAAGAACTCCTGCATAAAATCTACAATGATGGAACAATTGGTACTTACACACACAGATGGGAATTTTTTAAATTTAAAGTTAGAGAATTTTCAATTACGTTTAGTAAAATGAAAAGTAGACAACAAAAGGAGTTTGAAAGTCAACTACTTTACAATTTAAATAATTATTGTAATAGACAGTTTATGTCAGAGGCTGATAAGAAATCCTTTTTGTCTTTACAAGCTCAATTAGATGATTTATACAAGAAAAAGGCTCATGGAGCATACATTAGAGCTCGTGCAAAATGGATAGAAGAAGGTGAAAAAAGTACTTCATATTTCTACAATCTGGAGAAACGGAGGCAAGAGAAGAAATGTATTAATACATTACTTATAAATGGGGAAGAATGCACAAATCACAAGACTATAGCAGAAGAAATACATAAGTTTTATTCAAATTTATACTCATCTAAATACTTAATTACTGATTCAATTACATTTTTTGATCAGATTGAACCTTATATTCCAAAAATCGATTCTGTATTCAGAGAAATTTGTGATTCTGACATATCACTAGATGATTTAGATCAAGCCTTAAACAAACTGAAAATGGACAAAGCTCCTGGTCAGGATGGCTTGACTGCCATCTTTTATAAATTCTTCTGGAAAGAAATGAAAGAATTTTTCTTCAAAACTATTAGAGAAATCATTAGTAATGAAACATTAGCAACGACAATGAAACAGGGTCTTATTTCCCTTATCCCCAAACCTGGTAAAGATAAAAGATTAATCGATAATCTACGACCAATTACTCTATTGAATACAGATTATAAAATTCTGGCTCATGTTATTGCAAACAGATTAAAGGACGGCTTAGATCAGATTATTAGTGAAACACAATCTGGGTTCCTTAAGAATCGTTCTATCCATAATAATATTAGACTAGTTTTAGATCTACTGGATTATAATCACTTAATTGAAGATGATGGAGTGATTCTTTTTTTAGACTTTTATAAAGCATTTGATACGGTCGAACATCCTTTTATTTTGAAAGCTTTACAGTATTTTGGTTTTGGTAAAAAATTCATAGATTTAATTTCTTTGTTATACTCCGATATCAATAGTTCTATTTCTCTAACTTTTGGAACGTCTAAACGATTTAACGTCAGTCGAGGAATCCGCCAGGGGTGTCCAGCTTCTCCGTTACTTTTCATTATTGTAACAGAATTTTTAGCTATTTTCATGAAACACAATCCAAATATTCAACCACTGAACTTGATGGGAGCCCCATTAATCATAAGTCAATTAGCAGATGATACGACACTATTTTTAAAGAACATGACACAGGTTCCTCTTGCACTAAATGAAATTTCACTATTTTCAAAGGCCTCTGGTTTGTACCTGAATATCAGAAAATGTGAATTATTAAATATTCATGACTGTGAACCCAGTATCTCTCTTAACATAGCTATTAAAACTGAAATTAAATATTTGGGCATTATAATATCAAATAATACAAACAATAGAGAAAATCTAAATTTTGAGCATATTACCCAGAAATCTGAAAAGATCCTATTCAGCTGGTTACAAAGAGACCTCTCCATCTTTGGACGCGTCTTACTTACCAAAACAGAAGGTATTTCTCGACTGATTTATCCATCACAGTGCTTATATGTTTCCAATAGACTAATCTCTAATATAAATCAAATTAACTTTAATTACATTTGGAGAAACAAACAACATTATATTAGGAAGAATGATGTAGTGAAATCGTTTGAAGAAGGAGGTTTGAATGCGATTGATTTTGAAGCAATGGATGGTTCCATCAAACTCAAATGGTTGCAGTCTTTCATAAATAACTCAAACAGTATTTGGTTTTATTTCCCTAAAATAATTTTCGAGAAGATTGGTGGCATTGAATTTCTCTTAAAATGTGATTTTGAAATTTCCAAAATACCTATTAAATTATCTAATTTTCATAAACAGGTTCTTCAGTACTGGAAAATGATTTACAAGCATAATTTTTCTCCACATACAAATTCAATTTGGAACAACAGATGTATATTGATAAACCGAAAATCCATTTTTTATAAGGATTGGATGGATCATGGAATTTGGACAGTTTTACACTTGTTAGACAATGATGGCAATGTATTATCGTACAATAAATTCATAGATAATTATGGCGTATCATGTACTCAAAGTAAATTCATTAAAGTTGTGAAAGCCATTCCCCCTGCAATGATTCAGATGGCTAAAGCCAGTTTAACCTATTCTTCCTCTATAATTCGTGAACCATCCTTAGTTATTGATGATTGTCAATTTAATGGAAAGTCATGCAATAATAAATTCTTAAGGACGATTCTAACCAAACAACTTTTTCCTTCTCAATTAAAAAGAAAATATTTGTTTAAAGATTATAATTTTAGGTTCTTGACTAAATATCTCTCTTTTCCAATTCCACCAAAAGCAAAAGAAAATCACTTTAAAATTTTAAATGCCATTTACCCGTCCAAGGACTATCTTCATAAGAAATTCAATATAGATACGAACACATGCACTTTTTGCAAAACTGATATTGAGACTACAGAGCACCTTTTTTATTCATGTGACAGTTCCAGATCTTTTTGGAATGATTTTCAGTACTGGTTAACCTCTAAAAGTATTGATTGCCCTTCTCTAACCTTTCAAGTAATAAGATTTGGCCTACAAACAGAAAATAAGAAATTAGAATTTGGGATTAACAACTTATGTATAGTTGCAAAATTTTTTATTCATAAATGTCGCTTCTTAAAAATTACTCCGAATTTTGCTGGTTTTAAAAATGAAGTCCTTCTGTTGAAGGCTTCATTAGATAAGTGTAAATTAAAGAAGGCTAAGATCTTACTTGATTTTCTGATGTTGCTTTTCAACTGATGTAGCTAGAATGTATGTGCGTACTTATGTTTTTGTTTAGTTTTCTTTGTTTTCTTTACTTCATATGGAAGGTCATTTAATGCACGGGTATGCTGTTTTGTTATCTCTGTCCTATAATGTTCCTTTTTTTTTTTTTTTGTTGCTGTTCTATGTTTGGATGGCTGCTTTGTTCTTAACCAACTGTACTTATTCATACCTTGTTGAGTTGTAAGATATGCGCTGTATTTGTGAATCTGTACAATAAAAAAAAAAAAAAAAAAAAAAAAAAAAAAAACTTCTCGGCTACCCGCTCCACCATCTTCCCTCTCCGCGAGTGACGGCAAGATGGCGAACTAAGCGGCTGTCCTTAACTTAGCTCTGGTGCAAGGTACCTTTTATCCCTCCTTTTTTGGTGCTTTGTTCCCTCAAAAACCTTACGCGGACTTCACAAAGATGCCGAAAGAACAGAAGAAGGACAAAAAGGAAAGCAAGTCTTCCCAGAATGATAATATAAAAGACTTGGCTTCAGCTGCGGATGACCACGACTACTGCCTTTCAGACATGGAGCTTGAAAGTGGCGGCGGGGAAAAAAGAAATCTGGAGGAAATGAATGATTTGCTTCTCTCGACTCCGTCTAAAGGTGACCATCCGAGAAAGATTGCTAGACCCAGTCCCACAGCGAGCGACATCCTGGTAGCTATTCAAGCTCTCCACGTGCGATTTGATAAACAAGATGACAAAATGGCGGACATTAACAACAAGTTATCTGAGAATGCCTCGTTGATTGCCAGTCTTGCTGAGTCCATTGAGTTCAATGCAGCGGAAGTCCGTGATTGTAAACATAAAATTGCGGGCTTGGAGAAGGAAGCCTCAACCTTACGGAGAGAAGTTGATGACCTCAAAGAAAAGGCAAGAGAACGAGACCGGTACTCACGAAGATGGAATCTAAGGATTAAAGGAATGAAAGAACGCATGGATGAAGATATCAGAAAAGAGGTGATTAAAATTCTCGCCAAGATTGCCCCAGAGTGGTCGGATAATTCGGAGTACATCGTCGACACTGTGCACCGGATTGGAAGGAAAGAAGAGGGAAGAAATCGCCAAGTCATAATTCAATTCACACAGCGCCTATATAGAGATGGAATATGGAAGAAGTCCAAAAAGGCTCAGATTTGTGAGAGTGAAAAAATCCGTTTTGCCGAGGATTTGACGAAGGAGGATCGTATGGAGAGGGAGAAGGTTTGGCCGAAAATTCTACAAGCCAGAAATGCGGGAGAGAAGGCGTACTACAGGGGAGCTGTTGGTTATATCAACGGCCGTCGCGTTCTGGCAGATGACTGAAAGATGTTCACCTTTACTTGTTCTCCGAACTCTACTTAAGAGGGACGTTTGACAGTTATGAATGGGATGGGAGGTGCCGACACCACTGTTCTTTCACCTTTCACTAAACAGGAAAGTAAACTACATTTTTCTTTTATCTTCAAGTTTGATATTCTCAATATTTTGAACTCTATTTTTGTTTATTTTAATGCTACGCACGTGTTTATCCTTTGTGTCATTGAATGTTAGAGGTCTCAGGGATAATGTTAAAAGAAAAGCAATGTTTATGTTTATCAAAGGGCTAAAAGCAAATTGTGCCTTACTGCAAGAAACTCATTCAAGTGACGCTGACGCCACCTTCTGGTCAAATCAGTGGGGTGAAAAAATCCTCTTCAGCCATGGATCAAACCACTCTGCTGGAGTTGCTCTCTGTTTCTACCGATGTCCAGGGAAGGTCGTGACTTTTCAGGCTGATATTTCAGGACACTGGCTGGCAGTTTTATTGAGTATTGATGGTTCATTTGTGATCCTAGTAAATGTTTATGGGTACTCCTCTGTAACTCTAAATAAGCTCATGCTGGAAAAAATAACAGATGTCCTCTCTGAGTATAAACTTTTATACCACACAGACCATGTGTTACTAGGCGGTGATTTTAATCTTGTTCCAAATGAATGGCAGGATAGACACCCTCCTAGATACAGTATTAATCAGTGGAATCCAACTCTAACAAAATTCATTGCTTCAAACAATTTAAGTGACATGTGGAGAGAGAGAAACCCTGGAGTTACTCAGTTCTCTTGGATTAAACCAAACGGTAATAATATGTCCAGATTAGATCTGTGGTTGGGCTCGTCTGTACTATATAGATATGTTTCACATGTTTCCATCTCAGCAGCCCCGTTGACAGATCATAGTATTACTACTCTTAAACTTAACCCTGAAAATAAAACACAGTTTAAAAAGGATTACTGGAAATTTAATGCAGATCTGTTAATTGATGATGGGTATGTTAAAATGGTTAAAGAACTCCTGCATAAAATCTACAATGATGGAACAATTGGTACTTACACACACAGATGGGAATTTTTTAAATTTAAAGTTAGAGAATTTTCAATTACGTTTAGTAAAATGAAAAGTAGACAACAAAAGGAGTTTGAAAGTCAACTACTTTACAATTTAAATAATTATTGTAATAGACAGTTTATGTCAGAGGCTGATAAGAAATCCTTTTTGTCTTTACAAGCTCAATTAGATGATTTATACAAGAAAAAGGCTCATGGAGCATACATTAGAGCTCGTGCAAAATGGATAGAAGAAGGTGAAAAAAGTACTTCATATTTCTACAATCTGGAGAAACGGAGGCAAGAGAAGAAATGTATTAATACATTACTTATAAATGGGGAAGAATGCACAAATCACAAGACTATAGCAGAAGAAATACATAAGTTTTATTCAAATTTATACTCATCTAAATACTTAATTACTGATTCAATTACATTTTTTGATCAGATTGAACCTTATATTCCAAAAATCGATTCTGTATTCAGAGAAATTTGTGATTCTGACATATCACTAGATGATTTAGATCAAGCCTTAAACAAACTGAAAATGGACAAAGCTCCTGGTCAGGATGGCTTGACTGCCATCTTTTATAAATTCTTCTGGAAAGAAATGAAAGAATTTTTCTTCAAAACTATTAGAGAAATCATTAGTAATGAAACATTAGCAACGACAATGAAACAGGGTCTTATTTCCCTTATCCCCAAACCTGGTAAAGATAAAAGATTAATCGATAATCTACGACCAATTACTCTATTGAATACAGATTATAAAATTCTGGCTCATGTTATTGCAAACAGATTAAAGGACGGCTTAGATCAGATTATTAGTGAAACACAATCTGGGTTCCTTAAGAATCGTTCTATCCATAATAATATTAGACTAGTTTTAGATCTACTGGATTATAATCACTTAATTGAAGATGATGGAGTGATTCTTTTTTTAGACTTTTATAAAGCATTTGATACGGTCGAACATCCTTTTATTTTGAAAGCTTTACAGTATTTTGGTTTTGGTAAAAAATTCATAGATTTAATTTCTTTGTTATACTCCGATATCAATAGTTCTATTTCTCTAACTTTTGGAACGTCTAAACGATTTAACGTCAGTCGAGGAATCCGCCAGGGGTGTCCAGCTTCTCCGTTACTTTTCATTATTGTAACAGAACTTTTAGCTATTTTCATGAAACACAATCCAAATATTCAACCACTGAACTTGATGGGAGCCCCATTAATCATAAGTCAATTAGCAGATGATACGACACTATTTTTAAAGAACATGACACAGGTTCCTCTTGCACTAAATGAAATTTCACTATTTTCAAAGGCCTCTGGTTTGTACCTGAATATCAGAAAATGTGAATTATTAAATATTCATGACTGTGAACCCAGTATCTCTCTTAACATAGCTATTAAAACTGAAATTAAATATTTGGGCATTATAATATCAAAGAATACAAACAATAGAGAAAATCTAAATTTTGAGCATATTACCCAGAAATCTGAAAAGATCCTATTCAGCTGGTTACAAAGAGACCTCTCCATCTTTGGACGCGTCTTACTTACCAAAACAGAAGGTATTTCTCGACTGATTTATCCATCACAGTGCTTATATGTTTCCAATAGACTAATCTCTAATATAAATCAAATTAACTTTAATTACATTTGGAGAAACAAACAACATTATATTAGGAAGAATGATGTAGTGAAATCGTTTGAAGAAGGAGGTTTGAATGCGATTGATTTTGAAGCAATGGATGGTTCCATCAAACTCAAATGGTTGCAGTCTTTCATAAATAACTCAAACAGTATTTGGTTTTATTTCCCTAAAATAATTTTCGAGAAGATTGGTGGCATTGAATTTCTCTTAAAATGTGATTTTGAAATTTCCAAAATACCTATTAAATTATCTAATTTTCATAAACAGGTTCTTCAGTACTGGAAAATGATTTACAAGCATAATTTTTCTCCACATACAAATTCAATTTGGAACAACAGATGTATATTGATAAACCGAAAATCCATTTTTTATAAGGATTGGATGGATCATGGAATTTGGACAGTTTTACACTTGTTAGACAATGATGGCAATGTATTATCGTACAATAAATTCATAGATAATTATGGCGTATCATGTACTCAAAGTAAATTCATTAAAGTTGTGAAAGCCATTCCCCCTGCAATGATTCAGATGGCTAAAGCCAGTTTAACCTATTCTTCCTCTATAATTCGTGAACCATCCTTAGTTATTGATGATTGTCAATTTAATGGAAAGTCATGCAATAATAAATTCTTAAGGACGATTCTAACCAAACAACTTTTTCCTTCTCAATTAAAAAGAAAATATTTGTTTAAAGATTATAATTTTAGGTTCTTGACTAAATATCTCTCTTTTCCAATTCCACCAAAAGCAAAAGAAAATCACTTTAAAATTTTAAATGACATTTACCCGTCCAAGGACTATCTTCATAAGAAATTCAATATAGATACGAACACATGCACTTTTTGCAAAACTGATATTGAGACTACAGAGCACCTTTTTTATTCATGTGACAGTTCCAGATCTTTTTGGAATGATTTTCAGTACTGGTTAACCTCTAAAAGTATTGAATGCCCTTCTCTAACCTTTCAAGTAATAAGATTTGGCCTACAAACAGAAAATAAGAAATTAGAATTTGGGATTAACAACTTATGTATAGTTGCAAAATTTTTTATTCATAAATGTCGCTTCTTAAAAATTACTCCGAATTTTGCTGGTTTTAAAAATGAAGTCCTTCTGTTGAAGGCTTCATTAGATAAGTGTAAATTAAAGAAGGCTAAGATCTTACTTGATTTTTTGATGTTGCTTTTCAACTGATGTAGCTAGAATGTATGTGCGTACTTATGTTTTTGTTTAGTTTTCTTTGTTTTCTTTACTTCATATGGAAGGTCATTTAATGCACGGGTATGCTGTTTTGTTATCTCTGACCTATAATGTTCCTTTTTTTTTTTTTTTTTTTTTTTTTTCTTTTTTTGTTGCTGTTGTTCTGTTTGGATGGCTGCTTTGTTCTTAACCAACTGTACTTATTCATACCTTGTTGAGTTGTAAGATATGCGCTGTATTTGTGAATCTGTACAATAAAAAAAAAAAAAAAAAAAAAAAAAATCTTCCCTCTCCGCCACCACTCAAGACCCTGTACCGACACCGGTGCAAGATCGGCTCGGGTCCGTCGACTGCCGATGACGTCTAAGTAGTTGATTGGCTGAACATGAACCTTACGGAATTACGTAATCACGTAACGTTATCACGTGACGTTGGTCCAGGCAAATTTTTTCTATTGGAAAGATGGACAACTTTTACAAAGAAATCCATCATTACCTCTTTGAAAATACACTTTTTGCATAGAGCTGCAAGTATATTAGGGCTGAACGATTAACTGCATGTGCAATTAAATTGCGATGTGACAAAAGGAGATTTTCTAATGGCAAAGGCTGCAATTTGGCAGCAAGTGGTTAGCGCAATGCTAATATACATGGAAAAACCCATAGGAATGCTAATGCTAATATCGCCGATTACATTATTACAAATTATGAATTAGAAACGTGCCAAATGATTACATTTGGAGTCTAATAGAAAGTAAAACTACCATCAATCAAATAAGTACAGACAGGTATTTTAGTAAAGCCAGAAAACTTTTAACTCCAGAGCTTTGGCTAGCAGCTATGAGCGTAACTGAACTACTCATGGACAAGACGTCAAAAACTCACCACAAATACTTCAATAAACGGGACACACTTCTTTCCTGCAAATACAATTTCACAGGTGTTGCTAATACCATATGATCCTTCAAGGGATGTGCTCAAAGAGGAGTTCAACATGAATCAAATATAGTGTTTTATTTTACAAATACTATTATAAACACAAACTTACGTCTTAAGAAACATTATTTTAATAACGAAACTGCTAAATTCTTTCCAACAGTATAGATGTGTAGTGTATTTTGTCCGAGTGGGTTTGCCGTACTTTGACGTCATCGGCAGTCGAAGGACCCCGAGCAGATCCAAGAGCATCTGGCTGCAGACATGACTTGGGAGGACCCAAGATGGCGGAATGAGCAGCGTCTTCATGCAGGCAGTGTAAAAAGATACGTTTTTTATCCTGATTACTTAAAGTAGTTTGTGCTTAAACCAGTAGTTTCAACCTTAAATTTTGCAAGGAACCCGAAACCTACACTTTTAAAGAGTTTCGTCATCGAATATTCGCCAGTTTAAGACCTATTTGGAAGCAATGATGGAACACGACTACAGTTCAGCAGCTCTAAGGGAGGCTTGCGACGATGATGAAATAGAGGAAATGGAAGCAATTCAAGATATCTCAAAAGAGGAGAAAATCAACAGGTTCCACACACCAACTAAAAACCCTAACCCGAAGAAGAAAAGAGGGCCTGGAAACCAGCCAGTGGAGGATGAGAGTACTGCCTCAGCTATTTTGAAAGCAGTCAACGCTTTAACAGTAAAAATGGATGAACAGACGGCCCTGCTTCGTAAGTTGGATCAACGCATCGAAAAGAACACAGCTGAGATCGGCCAGAACAAGGAGTCGATTACCAAGCTTCAAGAGAAGGTTGTTGAATTGCACAAAGAAAATAAATTACTGCGCAGTCTTTGCGAGGACCAGGCTCGTTACAAGAGAAAGTGGAACTTGAGGTTGATCGGTCTGCCTGAAAAATCTGAGGAAAATGTAAGAGAGACGGTAATTGGGTTACTCACCAGAGTTGTGCCAGTTTCTGTGGATAAACTGAGGGATACCGTGGATACGGTTCATCGGCTTGGAGTGAAAGGGAACGCTGCCTCTTCCACGATCCCGAGAGCTGTAATGATCCAGTTCAGCATGAAAACGCTCCGAGACGAGGTTTGGAAAAAGTCCAAGGATGCGAGAGTCTGCAAGGAGATGAACGTTCGCTTCAGGGAGGATTTCTCCAAGGAGGACCGGGAGGCTCGCACTAAACTATGGCCACTAGTCCAGGAAGCCAGGAGGAAAGGGAAGAGGGCCTTTCTGAAAGATGGGTATGCCCTTATTGACAACAAGAGAGTGGATCCAAACTGAATTAATAGGTGGGATTCTATTCTACTCTACCTCAAAGACATGTGATTGTTAAAAGGTTGCAAAAATAGCTTATTTCTTAATAAAGGGTTATTGCACAAGTATGTTCTTGAAATATATGTTCAGGATAAAGCTGGTTGTTCCTGCGCCAAATTA
Source organism: Nothobranchius furzeri (assembly GCF_043380555.1). NCBI lineage: Eukaryota > Metazoa > Chordata > Actinopteri > Cyprinodontiformes > Nothobranchiidae > Nothobranchius > Nothobranchius furzeri. Next base: position 60,016,558 of record NC_091745.1, on the reverse strand, counting down.
CTTCTCTTAAAAAAAAGGAAAATAAAACAAACAAAAAAACTAAGTGTTCAGAAGCATTCTATGTTATCTTTTATTTCTTTAAATACAAGGGGGTTAAGAAATAATGTGAAACGTAAAGCAATTTTTCTGTTTTGCAAGGAGCAAAAGTCTAATTGTGTTTTTTTACAAGAGACACACTCAGTTGAAGAGGACACAAAGTTCTGGAAGTTACAGTGGGGGGATTCTATGTTTTTTAGCCATGGCTCCTCGCACTCAGCTGGCGTGATGATTTTATTTAACCGGTTTCCAGGTAATGTTATTGACTGTAAGAAGGATCCTGAAGGTCATTGGATAATGGTGGTGGTAGAAATTCAAGGTTTGAACTATATTCTGCTGTGCTTATATGGATATAATGTCAGATCTCAAAACAAGAAACTAATGTCCTTATTGAGTGATCAGCTGCAAAAATGGAAACTTAATTATTTGTCTGACAGAGTTGTTATTGGTGGAGATTATAACGTTGCCCCTGATTTATTCTTGGACCGCCTTCCTTCTAGGGCAACATGTCATACTTATGAAGATTATATTCTTAACTTGACTACCACAAACAACCTTTGTGATTACTGGAGAATGAAAAACCCATTTGCAACTAAATTCTCATGGTTTAGTCCTTCAAACAATGGTCAATGCTCTCGAATAGATTATTGGTTACTATCAAACAATTTAAGTGATATGGTTTCTAAATGTGATATATCTGCATCCCCCCTGACGGATCATTGTGTTATTATCTTAGATGTTTTACTTGACAAGCGAGAACAGATAACTGCAGTATGGAAGTTTAATAACAGCCTTTTACATAATTTGGACTTCTGTACAGAAGTTAAAGCTTTAGCTGAGGAAATTGAAGCGCTGGAAATGTCAAGCTTGAACAAATGGGAATGGTTCAAATTCCAAATTAAAACGGTATCGATCAAAATAAGCAAATCCTCCTCAAAACAGAAAAAACACGAGCAACAAAACATTGTTGAAGGTATCAACAAACTATGCCTCAAAAAGGATCTATCACTGGAGGACCATATTCTTCTTAATAAATTTCAATCTCAACTAGATAATATTTATCTAGAAAAAGCTAATGGTGCTTATGTTCGCTCAAGAGCGCGATGGATTGAAGAAGGAGAAAAAAACTCTTCATATTTTTTCAACCTAGAAAAACAAAGACAAACAAAGAAAAAAATTTGTAAACTCTCATTGCAAGATGGAATAACAGATGATCCAGATAAAATAAATAAGGAAATATTTCACTTTTACAGGGAATTATACAAATCCCATTATTCTAAGGAAGCTGCCACAGATTTTTTTGGAAAAATAAAAGAACACATCACACCACTAGCAAATGACTTAAAAAATCTTACAGAGGGAAAACTTGAGATTGGTGAGTTGGATAAATCATTAAAACAAATGCCTAAAGGTAAATCTCCAGGAATTGATGGGTTGACTGTAGAGTTTTACATCGGTTTTTGGGAAAATATTAGAGTAATGTTGTTTAACGCTCTTCTGGAATGCATCTCTAAAAATAGTCTCTCCCCTACAATGAAATATGGTCTTATAACACTAATCCCAAAACCCAACAAAGATAAATTGCTTCTAGATAACTGGAGACCCATAACGCTCCTATGTAATGATTATAAATTACTGGCCCGTGTATATGCTAACCGCTTAAACAATTGTTTACCCCAACTAATAGGTGAATATCAATCAGCCTTTATAAAGGGTAGAAATATACACAATCATATTCGGTTAATCCTTGATATGCTTGATTATAACGAGCTGATAGAATCGGAAAGCTTGATTTTGTTTCTAGACTTCTGTAAAGCCTTTGATACGGTTGAGCATCCCTTTCTGTTAGATACATTACATCACTTGGGTTTTGGGGACACATTTTGCAAAATAATAAAAATGTTTTACTCTGATATCTCTAGTTATGTATCTCTTAATCCAGGAATGACCAACAGATTTGAGGTTGAAAGAGGTATTCGACAGGGATGTCCAATCTCCCCCAAACTGTTCATATTGACCACACAATTGTTAGCGCTTGCAATCCTAAAAGACCAAAATTTAAAAGGCATAAATATTTTTGATAAGGAATTTAAAATAAGCCAATTTGCTGACGATACGGCCCTATTTCTAAAAGATAAATCTATGGTAGTGCACGCCCTCAACACCATCTCGTTATTTTCCCAGGCTTCAGGACTGTTTCTAAATATCAACAAGTGTGAATTACTTCCGGTTCATTCATGCAATGAATCGGAGATAGATTCAATAAGGGTGGTAACCGAAGTGAAATATCTAGGTATAGTTATGACCAAAAACACAATAAGGAGAGAAGAAATAAACATCTCTAATTGTATATCGAACATGAAATGTTCTCTCAGTAGATGGCTAACTCGAGACCTAACTATTTTTGGAAGAGTCATTCTCTCTAAAGCAGAAGGAATCTCTAAATTAATATACCCCTGCCATTCTCTCTATATTTCTCCCAAAAATATTAAGAAAGCTAGCTCCATAATTTTCCAGTTTCTCTGGAGAAACAAAACTCATTATATTAGAAGGTCCCAGTTAGTAAAGGACTACAACAAAGGTGGTGTTAAAACCCTGGATTTTGAGTCCTTAGTTGGAACCTTTAAAGTTAACTGGCTCAAAGCTTGTTTAACTCAGTCTGATTCTATGTGGTTCCATATACCCAAATCTTTATTTAAGAAACTAGGAGGATTGGAATTTTTGTTAAAATGTGATTTCCAGATCAACAAAATTCCAATGAAACTTTCGAACTTTCATAGACAAATTCTTTTGTTTTGGAAAATGGCATTTACGCACAATTTTTCTCCCCACATGTCAACATTATGGAACAACAGAGTAGTTACGGTTAACGGAAAGTCCCTTTACATTAGAAACTGGCATGAGAAAGGTATTCTGTTTATACATGACCTTATGGACTCAAATGGGAATTTCCTAGATGTTAAACCATTTACACAAAATTTTAACTTTAACTGTGATCAAAAAGAATTCCATAAAGTTTGTAGAGCAGTCCCAGTGGCGCTACGGCTCCTAATACATAATAATATGTTATATTCTAAGGTTTCACCAACACTGCCTAATCTTAAAATAGGTGAATTTAGGCTACTGGACAGTAAATTGGGAAATAAAATCATTAATGCAAATTTTAAAGCTATTCTATATCAAGGTTTTACTGCTGGAAGGTTTTTACAAGCCCTTAATAGGGACCAATCCTTTATGGAAAAAGCCTTTTCTAAATTTGTAAAGTGGCCAGTTGCACCCAAAGTCAAAGAAACACATTTTAAAGTAATCAATAATGTTTACCCAGTTGCTGATTTTCTAGAGAGAAGGTTCAAATTTGAAAGTATGCAGTGTGCTTTTTGTGATTCAGCCTGCGAAACATTACATCATCTCTTTTTTTGGTGCCCAATATCAACTACATTCTGGTGGCAAATATATAATTGGATTTCACTAAAAATTAATAATATTCCAAGATTTGAAGTTGATCATATTATTTTCTACATGGATAATCTGCCTCCTTCTATATCGGATATGATCAATGTAGTGATTCTCCTTGGGAAATACCATATTCACTGTAGCAAGTGGAAAAACCTATTACCCTCCTTTGCCAGATTTATGAATGACTTTAAACAATATTTTTCCTCGCTTAAGCATCTAAAATCAGGCCGATTTGTTACAATTTATGACAAAATCTCATCTCTCTTGGTCTTAGACTATTAGACTCTTATCTCCGGTGCTACAGGATTGTATTTGTACTTGCAGGAGTATTATTTGGACGTTGTGTTTACATTAACCCCCTGTCTTGTGTCTCGATTTTGGAAATGTCCCTTTTATTTTAGTTATGTCCCTTTTGTTTTCACATATCTATTTTATGTTGTACATAGATGCTGTCATGTTGTTCACTAAGCTGTTGGTTTTGGCTGTTGTATTGACGAGACTGTAATCCTCAATGAGAATATGTATCTTGTTCAATTATAAATAAAGAATACAAAAAAAAAAAAAAAAAAAAAAAAAAAAAAAAAAAAAAAATCTGGCTGCAGACATCAGCTGGCGTCTTTGCCGTGACAGGAAATGACGTATCCGGAAAAAAGTGTCATTACCTTCGCCGGAAGTCATTGCCTTTGCCGGAAGTAGTTTTTTTTCTTGAATACGCTTTATTGACAAAGCACAAAAGTAGTTTGAATTTGTCAAAACCATACCGTGTCGTTTTTCTCTTCGATTTGTACATATTTAAGAGAAAAATTACACGGTGGGTCATTACCTTAACCAGAAGTCATTACTTTCACTGGAAGTAGTTTTTTAAAAAACAAAACTTACCGTAAAAAGCTTTTTATTTCGGATTTTTTTTTTCTCTTCAGATCTGGACTGGCAAACTTAAGTAACGTTGTAACCTGCGTTGCATGAAAATTGAATATTAAATCCCTTTGTTCTTCAGACAGGGAATTTTTATGACAATAGCACATACATACATACATACACACACACACACATATATATATATATATATATATATATATATGTATATATATACACACACACACAATAAAAGGCTGTAAAGTGAATTAAAAAAACATATGGAAAAAATGAGAACACATTAAAGTAAGACTTTTCAAAATGTGCAAACAAAATAGTACTGGCTAAATATTCAGTTTTATTGTTAAGCCCAAGATGAACTTTTGACCTACACCAATTGCTAAAGTACAGGACTCCCAGAAGCAGTGAAAAACATTTCAGCAACACTCCTCTCACCAGCAACAAAAATTAGTTATTAAATATCCATAACACTGTCCTATTGTGTATCACAGCAGCTCATTGCAACAGAATTTAACTACTACAGCTGATAACTATTTAGCTAGTTGGTATTTATTTTGAGTGAAAGACAATAAAACCAAAGAAACACTTAATTTCACAACCATTTTATTTTGGGTACAAATGAATTTGCTGAAGCATGGCTTTCTCAACTGCATATCGATTCATCCCCTCCCATTTTTCCAACACTTTTATTGTTACCTGAAAAACATGCAGGATTACTTCATCGTTGTCGTCTTCCTCTGCTTATCCGGGTCCGGGTCGCGGGGGCAGCATCCCAACTAGGGAGCTCCAGACCGTCCTCTCCCCGGCCTTGTCCACCAGCTCCTCCGGCAGGACCCCAAGGCATTCCCGGACCAGATTGGAGATGTAACCTCTCCAACGTGTCCTGGGTCGACCCGGGGGCCTCCTGCCGGCAGAACCTGCCCGAAACATCTCCCCGGGGAGGCGTCCAGGAGGCATCCTGACCAGATGCCCAAACCACCTCAACTAGCTCCTTTCGATCCAGAGAAGCAGCGGTTCTACTCCGAGTCCCTCCCGGATGTCCGAGCTCCTCACCCTATCTCTAAGGCTGAGCCCGGCCACCCTACGGAGGAAACTCATTTTAGCCGCTTGTATCCGCGATCTCGTTCTTTCGGTCATTACCCAAAGCTCATGACCATAGATGAGGATTGGGACGTAGATCGACCGGTAAATCGAGAGCCTGGCTTTCTGGCTCAGCTCCCTCTTCACCACGACAGATCGGCGTCCGCATCACTGCAGACGCCGAACCAATCCACCTGTCGATCTCCCGATCCCTCCTACCCTCACTCGTGAACAAGACCCTGAGATACTTAAACTTCTCCACTTGAGGTAGGACCTCTCCCCCGACCCGGAGTTGGCAAGCCACCCTTTTCCGGTCGAGAACCATGGATTTGGAGGTGCTGACCCTCATCCCAGCTGCTTCACACTCGGCCGCGAACCTATCCAGCAAGAGCTGAAGGTCAGAGCTGGGTGAAGCTAGGAGGACCACATCATCTGCAAAAAGCATAGACGAGATTCTCCTGCCACCAAACTCTGTTAAGGATTACTTCATACACTGTCAAATGTTTTCGAAAAGTAACTTTTATACCAATCACTGCTGAAGACTGCGTTGTACCTCTGGAACAAGGACATCAAACACCAAGTCCAGAAACTGGAACTCTCTCTTCTTTATTAGTTTATCTATTCCTGAGCATGAACCAATCTGCTCTGTCAGCTCGTCAACCTATAAAACACGTTAACATAAAAATGAACAAAACGTTCCTCTCAGCATTAGACAACGGACCCAGGTGGCCCACTGACCACCAATCCACATAAATAAATGTGATGCAGCTTATTGTAAGTCAGTATACATTTACCTGTGCATCAGCAAAGTGGAACATCAGTGGCTTTAGTCTTTGCTTTAATTTAAGCGAGACACCTGGATTGTGCCACAGATACATGCGGCCAGACTTCACTCTACCACTGCAGAGATCCTTATACACAGTCTGAGTAGAGACAAGAGTTAAAAATAAGCAACATTACCACAGAAAACAAGGGATTGCATTATCCTATGTCCAATTTTAGAGTCTTAATTTATTATAATTAAACATTACCTTGATTTCACCATCTGAAATCACTGCCTGGGTTCCATTTTTCAAAGCCTCCATTGTCCTGTAATTTAGATAAAAATACATCTTATTAGCAAATGAAGAATACAAGCACATGTAAGGAGTTTTGTCAGTGTCACTTGAAGAAGTCCGATATTCATTTTAGATCTATATTTAAGGCCTCCAACTCCTGAATGATTTGCAGCTACATGTGCTTAAATCCGGTAATATTAATTAAACCAAACCCGATCAAAGCAGTCAGTCGACAAAAATATCTATTTTTTATAAGGTTAGGATTATTCTGAAACAGAAACAGAAGGAGGGCGGCATTAATTAGAGAAGCGGCTACTATTTCAAAGTTATTGTACCTGTTGCAGGACACCTGATTTGTGCAACCACAGTAGAATGACCCAGCACACCACACACAATAACTGAAAAATATTTAGAGATATTGAAAGCTAAGCTTGTCCAGAAAATACATTTTATTTCTGGGTGCACAGGACCAGTTCCAGTGTGGGCCAGATGCTGAAAAATAAATTCATAAATCTGTCTTTTTGAAGTTTCACAAATCAGAGGAAGGTTTCACAAATCACAAACTATGTTTTATGCATTCCTACGAGCCCAGAATAATCTAAAACAGGTTTGAAGAGTGTATGTGTTGTAGGTTTTGAGCTAGAGCAGAATAAAAATGGTCAGAGTAGAGAAAAATTGGGTGTATTAGCCCTTTAGCCATTTCCCGAATCGGAAGCTAACTTTAGCATCTACGCTTTTTAATTAAAAAAGGGTATTAATAACGTTTCAGTTAAGTCAGTATTAGAAATCGTGGTCTTTACATCATGTCTAAATTATATATAAAGTTAATATTATTACTTTAACTGTTTTAACAAACAGGGAGACCAGAAAAATCAAATAGCTAAGTTAAAGCTAAGCTACAATTGCTGATAGCTTTATTTATGTAGCTTTTGTGTTAGCTAGCTTGTGATCTCCCTGCATTCGTTTTAAGACTGCGTGTTAATATTGATACAATTAGCTATGAAACACGGTGCCCTTTGCAGTAATTCTCTGGTAAAGCTTTAAACGCTACAGTGCCTACATTTAAGAACTAAGAAAGGTTGCAACAATTAGTTAATTTCATCCTTATCTTTCTTTCTTTATCTATCATCCTTATCCTTACCTTTCCTCAATTGAAACCCGCCGAGTATGGTTGAAACAAAAACAACGTAGCGGCCGCCAAAAAAAGACCAACTTCCTGCCGAGGTCTTTCTTTTTTTTTTTTTTTTTTTTTTTTTTTTTTAACGTGTCCTGTCTGGCTGTGAAGCAAGCAGAATTGATGTCTGAATGCTGGTAACAAGCCTTACAGTTTTACTCTCAGGTGGAGCATCAGAGCATCTGCTTTTAATGTCTCAGGTGGAGCATCAAAGAGTCTGCTTTTAATGTCGCACCTGATATTTAAAACTTTATTGTTATTGTTTTTGAATGCTTTGTAATTTCGACCAGACACGGAGACAGAGGTGAAAGAGAAAGGAAAAGAGAAAAGGTGGGGAGAGAGGGGGTTAGGTGGGGGGGGGGATTCAACAAAAATAAACAATAATGAACAAGAGTCTGCTTCTAGACCTGCAAAATGAGACGAGAAAAAAGCAAAACATAACAAAAAATGGGACACAACACCAATATAACAAAATCAAGCTATCACTGCGTCAACTTGATGAAGAAATATATAATCAATCATTGTTTAACTAAACAGTCACACGATAATATACCACAGTGCATTGAGTGCCCACCATAGTCTTAAGACATGTGTTGAACGTGCCCAAGCCCATACTTATGAGAGCACCATGTGAGCACCTGTGTGTGTACACGCGCTTGTTTATGTAAGGTTTATCTATAGGAGCGTCCAATAGAGAGTGTGAGGGACCACAGATCTGCCCCCCAAAGACGCGTAGGAGACGGGGGGGAGCTCCAAGTCCCAGAGATCCAGGCGCTGCCCCAGAACACAGGAACCCCAAGGAGCCCGCAACCAGAAAGGCCCCCGCCCCCCTCGAGAGGCACAGAGGATCGCCCCGGGGGGCCACAACCAGCAGCCGGCAGAGCCCCGGGAGATATCAGCGGCAAGTCCTCAGGCCTGCCCGCAGCCTCCCACCCCCTAGCCGGCCGAGTCCAGGACCCAGTGACCCGGGACCCAGGGGCGACCACCCCCGCCGGGGACCCAGCAGAGCCCAGGGACCCAGACCCCCCCAGGCCGCCACCGGGATTGATCAGGCAGATGCCAAAAATCTTAAACTCCCTGACCCGGGAGCCACGAACACTCAGGCAGACCAAGGCATCACACCCACACCAGGTGTGACAGGGGGGAGGGGAGACGAAGATCTATATCATCAAAGGAGGTCCCAGGAGAAGGGAGGAGTCAAAGACCCCACCTGACATATACAGTCATACACAAACACAGTCACACACTCCCTCCCTCATGCTCACACATGCACATACAACCAAAGACTTACAAAAATACACGCCGGACACCCATTCATGCTCCCCATACACACCCTATTCACTCTGGTCCCGGTAATGCTGCACATGGGGTACAACCACCACCGGCTACCAGAGTTTGACCCTTTCTGCTGGGGTGCTGATGAGCAGGCTCCCCCGCCCACCGCCGAGCACAGCAACCCACCACCCCAGACCCCAACCAGACGGCCAGATCTCCCTCCTAGTCTCCAGCCCCAGGCAGCCAAGCAACAACAGAGGTGTGCTAAGACCCCCTGGTCTCCCTCCACCTGCTCCAACATAGTGTTGTGTGTTAATGAGGTGTATTCTATTGCTGTGGTGAGCGGGCAGTGCGGGCATTTTCTGGCCTATGCCAGCTGATGCCACTGCACCACCCTACTTGCACCCACAGCCCTTGGTGTCTAAATGCAGTTTAAAATTCGAAGTGGGCACCGGCACTCGGGAGGAGGCTGAGAACTCCCCCTGCCAAGTGCCGTTGAATGTGCTCACTCCCAAGGCCCTAAGTGTATGTTTGCGTGGAATGTCGTCGGTGGAAGTGCATAAGGTGCAAATAAAATTGGGGGGCAGGAAGCCACAGGAATGCGGAAATGGGGTCCATACCCGCACTCCTCGACTTGTCCACCCCCCAAGGTCCTATGTGCATGTTTGTGTGATGATGTGAGGGAGCAGGAGGAGAGAAATAAACGGGGATGGGGAGGAATGGCTGGTAGGGCTTAGCCCTCCAGGGAGCCAGCTCCCCCACTGACCCCAATAGGCACCTCCGTTGTCATACCGCCGCCCAGGGCATGGAGACCCCAGCCCATCCTGCCAGGGCCCAAAGCAGCAGCATCACAGAGCCCCACAGAGCCCGAGGGAGCCGACCCAGCCCCACCCCAGCAGAATATCTATGCCCATCCCTGCATTTGCACAACTTCCAGAATATATAAGACATAAGACATCCAGGTAAGGTTGGGTCCTCCCCCTCCTGGACCTCCCCCTCCCCTGTGCTGGGACAACAGAGGAGCCAGGGCCTGCCCTACGCCCCTGAACCCGGGCCAGGTACTTCTGCGTATTCCTGCCTTCTTCCCGGCAGCGTACATGTAGGGACCCGACCCCCAAGGCCCAGCCCAGATCCCCACACGGGGCCGGCCACCCCAACACCCCGAGCCCCCAGGCCCCCACCCAGACCCACCCAGGGGCAATGCAGCCGCCAGGCAGTGACCCATGGCCGCCGCCAAGACCTCCAAGGGGCTCCACTCACAACCGCCAGCAGTACACCCCCCGAGGCAACCCAAGCACCTCCAGAGGGGGGGAACGGCCCCCCAGTGCCAGACATCCCCAGTGAACCCATCCCCAGGGAACATCCAGATACTCCAAACTCAGACCCTCCACCCCCCCACCCACACCATCCCGCAGGACATCATCAACGGCCCCCCATCACCGCTATGTGATGGAACCGATCAAAGGAGCCCAGAGAGATTTATTTGAAGTGGAAGCAGAGGCTAAATCAAGTGCAATATGATCTAACAAAAGATTTCTATACTGGTTAATGCAGAGATTTTCTCTATTTTTCCAATTCAAGAGGATAGTTTTCTTAGCGATGCATATGGCAGTCAGAACCACGTGAACCAAAGATTTTTCAATCGGGACATCATCCAGGTTTCCCAGTAAACAAAGAGAGGGGGTGATTGGGATATGACATTTCAGAGACTTCGACAGGTCTTCACATACTCTACCCCAAAATTCCTGGACAGGTGGACAGGACCACAGTGCATGAACGTAATTGTCAGGAATGTTGTTTGTGCAGTGTGTACAGATGTCAGACGACACAAACCCCATCTTGAACATCCGATGACCTGTATAGTGTACTCTGTGTAGAACTTTGTACTGAATTAATTGTAAATTGGGGTGTCTGATCATTTTAAAAGTTTTTAAACAAGTTTGGGACCAGAAGTTCTGGTCAAAGCTGACTGATAGATCCACCTCCCATTTTTCAATAGGGATTGCTATTCTATCGTCTATTTTGGACAGTGTCTTATATACTTTAGACAGTAGTTTAGGGGGTTTGAGATTGCAGAAGTCTAAAACCCTTGGCGGGGTTTGTAATTCTATTTTATTGAGCTTAAATTTTTGTTTGACTACAGATTTGATTTGGTGGTATTCTAAAAAGCTATTCTTTTCTATTCCAAATTGGGAGACTATTCTATTAAATGGGATGAAGTCCAATCCTTCATATATGTTTTCCAGGTATAGGATTCCTTTATTTTTCCAGTCCAGAAGGTTCATCATTTTATTATTTTGCAAAATATCAGGATTATTCCAGATAGGTGTGCGTCTGCATGGTACTAGTGAAGACTCTGTCATTTTAAGATACTCCCACCATGCTGTCAGAGAAGTGCTGATACTAATACTTTTGAAGCCTTCATGTTTTCTTACGCTTGAGCTAATAAATGGTAAGTCTGAAAGCTCTATCGTATTGCAAATTGTCTGTTCTATGTCTAACCAGGACTCATCTAGTGGGTTATCTTGCAACCATCTTGGTATATATTGCAGCCTGTTGGCTAAAAAATAATAATAAAAGTTGGGTAGATCCAGTCCTCCTCTGTCTTTGCTCTTCTGAAGCGTTTTTAAGCTAATTCGTGGAGGTTTATCCTGCCAGAGGAATTTAGTAATTGAGGAGTCCAGAGATCTAAACCAGTCAGCTGGTGGTTTGTTTGGGATCATTGAAAATAAGTAATTTATTCTGGGTAAGACCATCATTTTAATTGTAGCAACTCTTCCCATCAGTGATATTGGTAAGGATTTCCATCTAGCAAGATCATCCTCCACTTTCTTTAAAAGTGGGATGTAGTTTAATTTGGTTAGATCTGCTAACTTGGGAGAGACATTAATTCCCAGGTATGTGATATTACCTGACTCCAGTTGAGTATTAAGTAAATTGACAAAAGAGAAATTAATTGGTAGAACTGTTGATTTTAACCAGTTTATAGAGTAATCTGAAACTTTTGAAAAAGAGTTTATCAGTTCTATTGAATGAGACAGAGACGATTGAGAATTCTGGAGGAAGAGTAAAACATCATCTGCATAAAGACTGATCTTATGTTCTATTTTATTACACTTTATCCCTTTAATACCTGTTGTTTGCCTAATTGCTGCTGCTAGTGGTTCGATAAAGATAGCAAACAGTGAGGGGGAGAGTGGGCATCCCTGCCTGGTCCCCCTCTGAAGACAGAAGCTAGCTGATATTTGGTCGTTCGTCCTAACACGTGCAATTGGCGAACTGTATAATGTTTGTAGCCAGTTTATGAAGAAGTTCCCAAAACCAAATTTATGTAAAGTTGCAAATAAGAACTTCCAGTTAACTCTATCAAAAGCCTTTTCTGCATCTAGAGATAATATACTAGTTTCTATGTTTCTACTGTAAGAGAAATCTATCAAATTAAATAATCTACGCGAATTAGTGGACGACTGTCTACCCTTTATGAAACCAGTTTGGTCAGGGTGTATTAAGAAGGGGGTTACCTTCTCTAATCTTTTTGCCAGGGCTTTACAAATTATTTTGAGATCAACATTAATAAGAGAAATTGGGCGATAGCTGGTTGGAAATGCTGGGTCTTTGCCTGGTTTTAACAAGAGACTAATATAGGCTGAGTTCATGTTTGGCTGTAATCTGCCGCTCTCTTCGATTTCCCTCACCATTCTGAAAAATGTTGGAGCCAAAATGGTCCAGAATTCTTTGTAGAACTCTGCTGGGAACCCGTCTGGACCTGGAGCTTTCCCATTAGTCATGGATTTAAGGGCTTCCTGGAGCTCTGCTGATGTTAGTGGCGAGTCCAGGACTGCAACTTGGCTGTCTGTTAATTTAGGAAGTGTTATCCTATCAAGGAACTCATCGATCTCGTCATCTGATGGGTTTATCTGTGGTGAGTACAAAGTTTGGTAAAAGTCTCTGAAAGTGTTGTTTATTCTTTCAGGGTCATAAACTATATTCCCAGTTGAGTCTTTAACAGCAGATATGGTAGTTTTCTCTTTATTAATTTTTAATTGGCTGGCCAGAAATTTACCGGATTTATTACTATGTTCAAAGTTTTCTATTCGTAGTCTTTGTGCTAAAAATTGTGTTTTTTTGTCAATAATTCCATGAAGTTCTAATTTAGCTTTACGTAATTTGCTCAGTAACTCTTCTTCTGTGGATGTCTCTAAAGACTTAATGATTTCTTCTAACTCCTGGATACGTTTATTTTCTGTTTTTTTCTTATGTGATGAGAAAGAGATTATTTTACCTCTCATCACTGCCTTTCCTGCCTCCCAGAGAATAGATGCTGATGTTCCAGGCAGGTCATTATGTTCTAAATATAAAGCCCACTCCTTTTTAAAAAATTCTATAAAACCTTCATCTTTAAGCAGTGATGTATTAAACCTCCAGTTTTTGCTTGGTGGGATTGCTTTCTTGTTTACTAGAGTTAAAGAAACCGGAGCATGGTCGCTGACAACAATAGGGTGTATCTCAGTGTCTGAAATGTCAGCCAGCAATGAGCTGCTGACTAGAAAATAATCCAAACGTGAATGAGAGTGATGGACGTGTGAGAAAAAAGTATACTCTCTACGGTTAGGATGAAGAGATCGCCATGCATCACAAAGCCCATAATCACTCATGTACTGTTTAACTATATAAGTGGATTGCCAATTGCGCCGAGTCCCAGCTGTACTGAGCCTGTCTAAGGAATGCATCCAAAGATTAAAATCACCTCCAAGTATAAGTGGACAGTCCAAGTGTTCGGAGAGTACAGAGAAAAAATTATGAAAGAATGGAGGGTCATCAATATTTGGACAGTATATGCTCACAATACATAAGCGTTGGTTCTGTATAGTTATTTTTAACATTATAAATCTACCTTCTGGATCAGAAACTGTGTCCAGTACTGTGAAATTGATGTTTTTGTGTATTAAAATAGCTACCCCTCTTTGCCTAGAGTTATAGCAGGCAGAGAACATGCTGGGAAACTCAGGTGTTTTAAGGGATTGCATTATCCTATGTCCAATTTTAGAGTCTTAATTTATTATAATTAAACATTACCTTGATTTCACCATCTGAAATCACTGCCTGGGTTCCATTTTTCAAAGCCTCCATTGTCCTGTAATTTAGATAAAAATACATCTTATTAGCAAATGAAGAATACAAGCACATGTAAGGAGTTTTGTCAGTGTCACTTGAAGAAGTCCGATATTCATTTTAGATCTATATTTAAGGCCTCCAACTCCTGAATGATTTGCAGCTACATGTGCTTAAATCCGGTAATATTAATTAAACCAAACCCGATCAAAGCAGTCAGTCGACAAAAATATCTATTTTTTATAAGGTTAGGATTATTCTGAAACAGAAACAGAAGGAGGGCGGCATTAATTAGAGAAGCGGCTACTATTTCAAAGTTATTGTACCTGTTGCAGGACACCTGATTTGTGCAACCACAGTAGAATGACCCAGCACACCACACACAATAACTGAAAAATATTTAGAGATATTGAAAGCTAAGCTTGTCCAGAAAATACATTTTATTTCTGGGTGCACAGGACCAGTTCCAGTGTGGGCCAGATGCTGAAAAATAAATTCATAAATCTGTCTTTTTGAAGTTTCACAAATCAGAGGAAGGTTTCACAAATCACAAACTATGTTTTATGCATTCCTACGAGCCCAGAATAATCTAAAACAGGTTTGAAGAGTGTATGTGTTGTAGGTTTTGAGCTAGAGCAGAATAAAAATGGTCAGAGTAGAGAAAAATTGGGTGTATTAGCCCTTTAGCCATTTCCCGAATCGGAAGCTAACTTTAGCATCTACGCTTTTTAATTAAAAAAGGGTATTAATAACGTTTCAGTTAAGTCAGTATTAGAAATCGTGGTCTTTACATCATGTCTAAATTATATATAAAGTTAATATTATTACTTTAACTGTTTTAACAAACAGGGAGACCAGAAAAATCAAATAGCTAAGTTAAAGCTAAGCTACAATTGCTGATAGCTTTATTTATGTAGCTTTTGTGTTAGCTAGCTTGTGATCTCCCTGCATTCGTTTTAAGACTGCGTGTTAATATTGATACAATTAGCTATGAAACACGGTGCCCTTTGCAGTAATTCTCTGGTAAAGCTTTAAACGCTACAGTGCCTACATTTAAGAACTAAGAAAGGTTGCAACAATTAGTTAATTTCATCCTTATCTTTCTTTCTTTATCTATCATCCTTATCCTTACCTTTCCTCAATTGAAACCCGCCGAGTATGGTTGAAACAAAAACAACGTAGCGGCCGCCAAAAAAAGACCAACTTCCTGCCGAGGTCTTTCGCTCGTCGATTTTCCGGTAAAAGTAATGACACGCCATCTTGCTCTCGACACACCAGCTGACGTCTGCAGCCAGGTCCTACTCAGCAGATCTTGCACCCGAGCAGATACTGTACCGACACCGGCTCTGGGTAATTTGGTGCCCAAGGCCAGAGTGCCCATTTGCGCCCCCCCCCCCCCCCCCCCCCCCCCCCCGCCTCTCACCCAAACCCAAGTCCACACATTGGAAAAAGCAACTCCACAGTTATTCCTTAGTTACTAATTTTTTATTTTAAATGTTCACACAGCAACTCTTTAAAGTCAACAGCCTGAAGAATAAATGTAAGCTTCAAAGATGAGTAACCTGAGAATATTACAATAACCAACAACTCAAAATGTTGTGCAAATGTCATTGGGGGGGATGCAAAATCAACAACTGTGCAATCAAAAGCAAAACTCAAACATCAAAGTGTCATCATAAAGAAAGTTCTACTTTCCATTTTGTTCAACTGCTGTGGCCAGTCAGCAGGATCCATGGGGCCAGCAGCTCATACATGTTCACAGACATCTGTTGAAGCTGATGATGGTGTTTCTTCAGGCTGTTGGATTGGAGCACTGAGTCTGCTGGTGTGGTGTTGGGTTCCTCTTCTGTGAGAAAATAAACACACACACACACACAAAACAACTTAACCCTCTGATGCATGAATTAAGAACAGTGCCACTTTCACATTCAGTATTCCTCAGTCATGTGCAGTGATGCTTTTCACTATTTTTAATATTACTGGACTTTTTATTTTATTGATCTTTTTAAATCTGTTCTATGAAAACATGAATACAATTATCAAAAACAGGTGGAAGTGAGCGCATCCATGGGGAATATTTGAAAAAAACTTATGTCTCACTCGCAGGTGCTCTTCAGCATCAAATAAATAGTAGAACATGAGGAAGAAGGTCCGGTGATCTGAGGCACTCTGAGGATTTCATTTATTAAACAAGGAAACACCGACACGTTTCGGTACCACCTTCTTCAGGGCATAAACCTTTATACCTTGAAGATGACTCACTATGTCACAAAAACTAATGTCCATCCTTTTTTACAAATTTACAGCCTAACTGACAATAACATCTTAAGCCGGGCGTACACTGTGCGACTTTTTCACTTTTTTGAGCCGATTTTCCAGTCGTGCGAGAAGCCACGACATCGGGGCGAGTTTTGCGCCGAGCGGTCGTGTAGTGTACAGGGGGTTACGAGAGGCGATTAACACCACGTGACCAGCTGCCGATCAGCAGTCGTGAGGTCGCAGGGACTTCTGGTGTGTTTAATATTTCGCTCGTCCCTCGTGAGGGTATCGCACTGTTGAAGCGGCGCTGCGAGCAGCTGCGAGCAGCTACGATCCAAAAAGTATCAGAACCGCTCACGGCGCATGCGCGCGCAATCCTGCATCAACGCCGGCCGGTCGCTCGCTATTTCCCTAATAACACACGCTGTTCGTTTTTGTTTCTACACGTTTTTTTACTCACAAAGATTGTCAAGAAAGCGTGTTTGTCGTGTTCATGTCAAATTAAACTGATCACAAAACACAGATTCACTTTCTTTATTTCGTTTTCCTCATCCAACCCCCATAAATCCCTGTGTGTCCTCCTGCAGCACTCCCGAAGGACAACAGGCAAGACAAAAAAGTCTGACGTGTTGAGTAAAAACTGCTATTTTTAGCACATTTTTAGGGCCGACGTGTTGCTACCAGACGTACAGTGTGAGCAGTCAGGTCGCATGCGAGAACTGGGTCGTACAGTGTGAGCACATGACTCGTGAGATCTGCTCTGCGAGGAAGTGGTACAGTTTGAGCTGAAGCTGAACGCTGCGAGTGAAAAAGTCGCACAGTGTACGCCCGGCTTTAAGGAGACTATTTCAGATGTGTATGTTCAGATTATTTAATATTCTCAATGCTAAATCAATGCTGCACTGATTGTGCCAAAAACAAGTGTCTGGTGTGGATTTAAATAAATTAATTTTGCATATCGATATATGTGATAAGCCGTTTAATTTGGAAAAAGTCCGTTTCTACTGCTGATTACAAATAGCCTAACAAGTAACTTACTCACCTGGTTCTAGATGCTGAGACTGTAGCTCAGTAATGTGCTGCTGCTGCTGCGTGATGCCTGGATGAAGACGCTGCAGCGAAAACAAGAAAGAGACGGCATAAGATGTCATGCTGTGTTTAGGCAGTTCTCACTCTCCGCCGGGCCCGGCGGCAGCGGGGGAGTCACCGCCTCGGCCGCGGCGGTGCCGCCCGCCCGATGTGTCGGACAAAGTTGAAAATTTGCTACACCCACACCTAACGTTCTTCTGATATACAAATATTAAATTCATATTGTATGCGTACTTAAAACTTGAAACAAAGTTCATAAAAGGCTGCAATCAAGCTCCAAAAACCAGTAAAAAATCTTACATTCTTCATCATCACAGTGAGACTCAACATTGTCTCACTGCATCTGGATACGACGATTCAAAAGTAAAATGAATGGGTTAAAGTTACAGATACTGTATTGTGTGTGTAAACAGCTAGCGAGGGTCCGTCCGTGGACCGTGCGTGGCATGAGAGACAGTTAGCTACAACGCTAACGCAAAAAGTTCCTTTGCAAAACTTATAAAGTCTACATACCTCTGCTTTGGGCCCGTTTTTATTCTTCTTCCTTCCTTCGCTTTCGGAATGCTGATCCCGATGGCTTAGGCGTTCTTTTCATCGTAAAATATCAAACGTTTAAACGCGACAACAGGAAGTCCTTCTGAAGTGCCACCCACACACGTAATCGCTATGGCAACCTTAACGGTCAAATGCATCGGAGCGGTGGCTCAAGCGGGAGCTCGAAATGCAGCCAGATCGTTAGAATTTAAATATTGATGTTTTAATTTCATGTCATTTCAAACGGGGAATTTTGAGTATTTAGAGAGTGCATTTCATACTACAAACATGAATTTAATGAACTTTTTTTTTTTTTTTTTTTTTTTTAATTTTGCGCCCTATCCATCAGATGGCGCCCCAGGCGGCCGCCTGTGTCGCCTGTCGACAAAGCCGGCCCTGCGCATTGTACAGGTGCTGGCCAGTAAATTAGAATATCATCAAAAGGTTGAAAATATTTCAGTAATTCCATTCAAAACGTGAAACTTGTACATTATATTCATGCAATGCACACAGACCAATGTATTTCCAATGTTCATTACATTTAAATTTGATATTCATAAGTGACAACTAATGAAAACTCCAAATTTGGTATCTCAAAAAATTAGAATATTCTGAAAAGGCTGAATATAGAAGACACCTGCTGCCACTCTAATCAGCTGATTTACTCAAAACACCTGCAAAGGCCTTTAAAAGGTCCCTCAGTCTTGTTTTGAAGGCACCACAATCATGGGGAAGACTTCTGACTTAACAGCTGTCCAAAAGACAATCATTGACACCTTGCACAAGGAGGGCAAGACACAAAAGGTGATTGCTAAAGAAGCTGGCTGTTCGCAGAGCTCTGTGTCCAAGCACATTAACAGACAGGCGAAGGGACGGAAAAAATGTGGTAGAAAAAAGTGTACAAGCTCTAGGGATAACCGCACCCTGCAGAGAATTGTGACGACAAACCCATTCAAAAATGTGGGGGAGATCCACAAAGAGTGGACTGCAGCTGGAGTCAGCGCTTCAAGAACCACCACGAGGAGACTCATGAAAGACATGGGATTCAGGTGTCGCATTCCGTGTGTCAAGCCACTCTTGAACAAGAAACAGCGCAAGAAGCGTCTCGCCTGGGCCAAGGACAAAAAGGACTGGACTGATGCTGAGTGGTCCAAAGTTATGTTTTCTGATGAAAGCAAGTTCTGCATTTCCTTTGGAAATCAAGGACCCAGAGTCTGGAGGAAGAGCGGAGAAGCACAGAATCCACGTTGCATGAGGTCCAGTGTAAAGTTTCCACCGTCAGTGATGGTGTGGGGTGCCATGTCATCTGCCGGTGTTGGCCCACTCTGTTTCCTGAGGTCCAGGTTTGGTAGTGAAGGTTCAAGTAAAATCAATTTAGGAAGTGATGGAGCCTCAGCCCAGCGACACAGTAGCGGTTTTAGGCACGGGCAGACAGGGCAGTTGCCCGGGGCGGCATTTTTTCATGACACAAAAGGGGCGCACAAGCGCGGAGTAAAAAAAAAAAAAGGAAATCTGCGCCGCACCGAGGTTTTCTATTATCTGTCATATGACAGTGTCTGGATTGGAAACGGCAAGTTGGCGCCCCCTGCAGCTGCAGGCGCTCCTGCTGACTGAGAACGTTCACGTGCTCCGTGTGTCTATGAAGAACAGGAAGGGGAGGGGTGCAGCGGGGGAATTCACCTCTGCGTCTTTCCCAAATGAAATGAGCGTGCAGGGGCTGAATCAACTGTATTAACATGGCTAAAGTCAATCACATCTTAACGTTCTTCCATATTTCATTCATAATATCATAAACACAGGCCTATAATTCTTTCAGGTTTCTCTGAATTGTGTGAAATGGCCGAATAAAAAAAGGAAAAACAAAACGATTTTGTGGTCACCCCCCATCAAGGTCAAATTGATTAGTCCTGACTAAAGGAAACTTACTGAGTCAGGAGCCAAACAGAAGAGATGAACATAAAAAGGCTAAAACCACCAGGTGCCCGATTCAGGGGAAAAAAAGAAAAAAGAGCAGAAAGATAAAGGTATGTAGCTCTCATGATGCATGTTTTCAATTTTTTGAACCAGTTAACTGGGATTTTAACGGTTAAATGCGGTCAACTAATTGCTAACAGAGCTAATAGGGCTGAAATATTGAAACGAATATTCAAATGGTTTGAAAAAAGTCCTTGAATCGTTTTTTACTGATTCAAACTAGGATTTGTTAAATGCTCGCTGCAGCCTGTGGCCTGCCTGAAAAACAACAAACACATGTTGATCATGTTCACATAATAATAAATAAAACAATTCTACAAGCAGAAGAAAACACCCCAGTCACCACTAACTATCCTGTTTATTTATTGCAGATGGCTGCACTGATTATTTTTTACATGATTTGCTCTGTAAAAGTTGGCATTTTTGGTAGTCTACAGTTTTTTATGTCAGTTTAAATTACAATTTCAGAGGCAATTGTAAAATATTATGGATCATGATAAAGATCTATTGGAGATCTACCCCAACTTTTGGACTGCTCTGCCAGTCACTGTGGCTCCAGCTGAGAGGAGCTTTTCAAAACTTGATCAAGTCATACCTGAGGTCATCTATGTTTCAGGGGCGGCTCACTAACCTGGCTCTGATTAGTACCAATCACTCAGTAGGGGAGCAGATTTCATGTGATGACATTATTGATGATGTTGCATAATGGATAGGTTTTAATTTTAGTTTGTGTTTTCTGTTCTAAGTGCAATGCTGTAGTGATTATCTTTAGTTTGTTACGTGTGAAATATTTTTGCTATTTAGAATATTTATTATCTATTATGTTCATATATTCTTAATATTTAGTTATTGTTTGTTTTTGTATATTTGATTCTATATATTTTGATACAGTATATAATGTATATTGCTTTACATTCTGACAACTTCATAGTAATTAATGTAAATATGTGCAACTTAGAAAAATGAATGTTCAATAGTCGTTCTAATAAAACATGCCTGTTTGTAGAAAACATGCGTGTGTTCATGCAGGTGGGGTGGTGTGGTGGTGGTGGTGGTGGTGGGGGGGGGGGCGGTTGGGGGGGGGGGGCGCTCAAAGGGGGCCTCGCCCGGGGAGTAATTCGATGTAGAACCGCCACTGATTCTGCAGGTGTGTAAAGTGCACATCCACTTCATGGACGTATAAGTCTACTTCCTGTTCTGATCAGGCTACAAAAGGGGCGTGGCTTTAACTTCCGTGAGGACCAGTTTAGTAAAAGGGGGGTGATGAAGGGATGACTCACTCTGATTGCTGTTTTTATTTGGTAGATAAATATATTAAACACCTACTAAAGAAAAGCAAAAACAAGCTAATAAAAATGATCAAGTAAATACCAAAAATAAAACGTAAGAAAATGAACAAATCAAGAATTAAAGGCATATTCTGCTGTCTAGCTTGGTTCTATCTTTGTTTAAAATTTATAATTTCTTTAATTTTTTCTGTCTTTATCTAATTTGCAGTTACAAATACCACTGCTTGTTTCTGAACTTAAAACTTTATCATGCAGATAAACGTTTGTTTGGACTCATGTTGTTGAAACCCTGTTTCCTCTCCAGCTGTTTTAACTTTGTGAGTGACTGCTGGTAAGAAACAGCCCAAACATTCAGTTTTAGGTCATTTCTTGAGTATGGATGGCTGAACAAATGTTAAATAAGAAGTCACTACAATATGTGATTGTTGTAGCCTATGTTAAACTTATTAGCAAAAAAAAATTCAGAGTTTTCAAATACGTCAAACCTAATTTGTCTCTTATTAAATATGATTTTAATATGAAGTTTAAAATTGTTTAAAACCCTATCTAATCTTATTACTATTTTGACGTAAAACTTTTGAAGATCATTTTATTGTTGGAAATGGTTGCATTTTTGTTCCTATCCAGTATTTTATATTTAAATGTCATATTCAATTAAATTCAACTCAAAGATACTTTATTAATCCCAGGGGGAAATTCAGTTGTTTCAGACCAGACACACAATTCTGAGATCAGACCACATGACAAGAATTGGTGACTGTGGTCG
The DNA here is from genome assembly GCF_043380555.1 of Nothobranchius furzeri. Classification (NCBI taxonomy): domain Eukaryota; kingdom Metazoa; phylum Chordata; class Actinopteri; order Cyprinodontiformes; family Nothobranchiidae; genus Nothobranchius; species Nothobranchius furzeri. Next base: position 59,994,580 of record NC_091745.1, on the reverse strand, counting down.
TTCGCAATCGTGACACGAGTCACGCTACCGTTATAGATCAAGAGGGTTTATGGTGTGTTTTCAGAATGGTTATGTGCCTAATTTATTATTTTTAGTAGTTTATAAATCGAGTGTGTTTATTTTTATCATGAAAAAGAAATAACACATAAAAGCTCCCAGAGTAACACTCCCTTAATCTCCGACAGGATTTCTCCGTTTGGTAGTGACTCATCGATTCCTATAAACGATCTTTGTTCAGTCTCATCGCGAGCTCCTCCGCGCAAACTCCCTGCATCCTCGCGCGAGCATCACTGCGCAGAAGCCCATAGACGCCGAGGCACCGAGTGGACCGACGCAGCTCCGTCAGCGGGCGCATGAAGGCTTCCTCCCCCGGTTTAAGGGCTTGTTTTCGTTGATTCCCCCCGCTGTCGTCGCTCCTCTATGGGTGTGAAGTAAAAGCGGGCGGCAGACAGTCGGGTTCCCCTCCTTCTCTGCTCTCATCTCGGTCAGCATCGCATCCTGTCCCGAACCACAAAATGGCGGACATGATCGAGATGGGACCCGCCTACGGTAAGAACCGGACCCGTTCGGGTTCTTCTCGTTAAATACAGAACAGTTAAAATACTCAAAATCTCATTGACAAGGTTTTCTTTGCGAATTTTCGGTAAAATGGCAGGTGTATGGGGGAAATGCGCCAATGTCATTGTGATAAATCACCCGCAGCCAATAAAAAACATTCACGGTCTGCAAATACCGACTTTTTATTTGATCACAACGTTTTTATTAAACCTGCTTTAATACAGTGTTGTAGTTTTTTTTCTGTGTGAGTTTATCCAATCACTACAGCTCTGTTTACGACCCTGCTGGTTGGATTCGGATGATTTAATTCAGAATAAATATTATAAATTCACATGTTTTTGTCATTTTTAGACAGACAATTTAAATCCCCACAAAGAAAATGTTTTTTCTAACCAGTGATGAACAGAATCTATAAAAATAGCTAAAACTGCAGCCTGTCAGACGCCTTAAATCAGCGCGTTCACGCGCTCCTACGCACAGTCTGCCTCGTTTTCGTGCGTGCGCTCGCGTGCCAGTTCGGGTGTGTAAGGGCTGACGTCATGTCTGTTCCCTGCGACAGAAAAACCGACACAGCCGCCTTCAGAAAATCACCATTGTTCAATGTAAATTCAGTGTTATTGCTGTTGACGTCACCATCAACCAGTTTAATCTGAAAACGGATTGGGATTAAACAGGAAGAGGCCTTGTTCAACTCTGACTGTGCAGATCGGCAGCGTGTTTTCTCATCTGTCACATTAAACAAGAAACACCCACTCTTTTTATAATCAGACTTAATAAGAATGAGCAGCAGCTGGAGGGAAAAACAGAAATTAAAATGTTCTTTTATGATAAATCCTGCCTCTCACAGGACCCTGTTCTTGAGCTGGATTATACCTGCTCCTTTAAACTCAAAGGCTCGTGACAAACCTTAAAACCTTTTGAGCTAAACACACATGTTGATGATGAAAAAGCGATCTGTATAGCAGTCGGTTCTGGTCTAAGTTCAGTTCTCATCTGGTCCTGACGTGGCATTGAAGTGGGAAAAGAAACATGTTATTTATCTCATTCTGTTTGGAATCAGCTGGATGCAGAAGGAGTATTTTAAAACGTCTGCGTAGAAGACGAGGTTCTGAAGGTTCTGGTGGAACATCCTGTCCCTGATTGACCTCTGATAACTGGCTGTTAAATAATCAGTTTAAGATGTTTTTATTTATTAAATCCACATAAATATGTGTGCGTGTGTGTGTGTGTGTGTTTTATCTGAGCTGCAGCTTCTTATCAGATCTTTGATCTTCTAGTAAATAAAATGAAACCTAACTTATTAAACCCGACAGCATCCAGCAGGTTAATGAGCTGAAACTCACCTGTGGAAGAGACCAAGGGCCTCATTCACAAAGCTCACTTAAGCACAAAACAAGTTCTGAAAAATGCGTAAGTCACTTTCTACTCAAACTTTGTGATTTATAAAGAAAAACTTGACTGGAAAAGGTAGCAACTTAAAGCAAACTTTGAACTAAGAATACATATTAGGCTATAACCTGAATAAAAATATGATGGTAATTAGGGCTGCACAATATATCGAAAAATTATCGTCATCGCGATAACAGGACGTGCGATAGGCCCATCGCAAAGCACGTCAAAAATGGCGATAAATGTTTGGTTCAAACATTTCCATCCGTGTCATACATCAACTTTTTGTAAACCAGCTCTGTTTTTTACGGAAGTATTATTTGACCAATCAAATATAGCCCTTCTGATATGCGGCCAATCAGATGGGTCCGTTCACGTAATACGCCCGCCCCCTACGTAGACCCTTAGGATGGGTGGAACGCAACACCCGAACTGAGTTAGCGGCGCCGTTCCCTTGTTCGTCATGCTGGCTCAGATTAATGAACGCACTTTGTGCTGAGGTTTCTGGAATCAGCGCTGCTTTCAAACGTGAACGTGAGTCCGCTCGGTGTCGTTAAGCAGCTGATAATAACCGGGCTGACTCTGACACGTGCCGGTGAACCAACCCATCTCCATGTCGCTAGTGTTCCACCGGGTGGTGATGTTAGCCCCAGGCTCCGGTTAGCTTCCAGGTAAAAGGCTACAGCAGCACTCTCCTCCCAGTCCCACCCTGCTAAAGAGGGCCTGGAAAAGTTCCCCCACACATCAAAGTGATTTTTCATTTATGAGCTTTTATAACCTTGTTAATCAGGATAGTTGATTTGCTGCTGCACATAAACTGTCAGTCAGAAGCTCTGCTAGCCGGTTATCTTAAGAGGAGCTAGTTCAATTTGTTAGCTTGTTAGAATCATAGTTGCAGTTTCATCATCTGAGCTGCTTTTTAAGATCTAGGTAAACTTTCATCATCTGAGCTGCTTTTTAAGATCTAGGTAAACTTGTTCAGTTTGGGGTTAAAAACAAACGTTTTCACATATTTTCCATGTAGTTTTTTTTTGCCAGTTCCTCTTCTGAAAGGTAGACAATTGTTTTTCTCTTTCCCTCAGAAAATCTTAATGTTCTCCTAGTTTGGCCCAGCACAGTTCACTTCCCAATAGCAGCAACAGCCTTATATCATAACCACATAAGTGGAGAAAATGCTCAGTAGCAATGAGAGGATTTGCTGTTGCATTTAAGTGATGTTAACTATTATTTAACATTTAAACTTATTTTCTGATTTTTATTTATTCATTCAGAAAACCCTGGTAAGGGATGTTTTTCTGTATTTGGAGCATCAGAAAAAGTTTTATGGTGGAGGTGATGTTTTAAAGTCACTGAGAAACTGCATGCATGCAGTTTGTTGTTTTGCTGCTAATACAGTAGCAGGTGCAGCTGCATATTTTTGCAATAAAAATGTTATGTTGTAATGGAATTCATGCATTAGTTTTTGTTTGCTTTGAACCCAGAGCAGACGTCACACGCCAGACTACATCAACACTGCATACTTTAGTATTTGTTCATTTATCGTGAGTAATATCAATATCGCAATATTAAGCACTGTTATCGAATATCGCAGGTTTTCCTAATATCGTGCAGCCCTAATGGTAATTGAGTTTCCTCTCGGTGCATAAGTGTCTTACGTGCAAGGCATTTCCTGCCACAAGCCCCTTTAGGTTACATTAAATGTTCTCCTTAGATCTAGAATGTCTCAGTGATCCTTGAGCAGCACACTGTAGACGTTTCAGATGGCATCAATGTCACCACGTTCCTCTTTGCCTCTGTCGGACCACTTCCTTATGTTTTTTTTTTCAAACTTATTTCTGTGTGGTCGTCGCTCTCCCCACAGCTAGGGATGCACCGATGGATCGGCATTTGATCGTAATCGGCCGATAGCGCCCCTATCGGTTTTGATCGGAATTTTCAAAATAGATCAAAGCAAACCGATCAGGTAGGGTTGTCAAGGTAACCAGTGTAGCGGTAAACCCCGGTAAAAAAAAAGTTGACAATAATAATAACCGTCTTGTTTTTTAAAAAACTATATTATCTTGGTGGGTTTACCGTGGCTGCGGTGTAGGCGCGGTGACCCTTACCAGCCACCGTATCATCGGCTGAAGTTGCCGGCGGCTCATGCACGCTTTGTTTACAACAAAACTTTCTTGAAGCTAAAGCTGAAATAATGATCAAAGGAGGAGACGGCAGCGCTCAGGAGGACATTTATTATCCCTCAAAGAAGACAAAGTCGGAAGTACAGGCATCTTTTAGATATTTGAAGAATGCCGAGGGAGTTTATAGAAGACGGACGGCTATCCTGTTTGCAGCACGTGCAGAAAAAGTGTTTGTGAAAGGCAGCAATGCTTCAAATCTCATGACACATCTGCGTGACCATCACCCACAACTCTACAGTCAACGCAAGGCAAGTTAACGTTAGCGTTTTAGCTAAAATGCATGATCCGAGGATTTGGGTTGAGGGAGAATGCAATGAGTCGCTATATAAAGCAGCAGCAGTGCCGCTACCTGCATATAAACCGGGTCACGGAGACCCCCATACTGAAATGACGCCATGCATTACGGGGCTCCCAGGGACAGATAAGAGTTGGTCTCTCCCCGAGAATAATTGTGAATTTAACAACGATTACTGCCTGATGACATTTTCCCACATCTGCAAAGCTCACTGGAAGGACACAAACCGAGGATGATATTTTCCTGATATACGGATTGCTCAAGTAAGGGTAAAAAAGTATCTGATTAGAAGGCTACTTGAGTACTGAGTATCATCTGATCTAATATTTTTAAATGATGACATCAAACAGACATAAAATAAGTTATGGGCAAATATTGGTATTTTAAAGACTAAAGGGAAAAAATGTAAAAAAATAAACAACATAATTACAAAATAACACATTTTAGGCAAAATTTAGACACAAACTGAGGACAATATTTCCTGATATACAGGGTTTATTTAATTGTGTGAAAATGTAGCACGTTTAAAAAAAATACCGCGATAATACCGAAAACTGTGGTAATTTTGGTCACAATAACCATGAGGTTAAATTTTCACACCGTGACAACCCTAATACGGACCATTTTAGATTAGGTTACATTTCCTTTATTCCCAGATTATGTAGTTTGTAGCACTCATTATAATGTTGTAGAAAATTTCTGGCCAATCCACATGATCAGTATCGGTGATCAGCATTCTTTGATATCTGTATCGGTGATCGGCAGCAAAAAACCTGATCGGTGCATCCCTACCCACAGCCACACACAAGTAATCTCTGCAACGACGTGGTGTCTTTCAAAAGCTATAAAATATTCCCTCTGCCTCTACATCACTCACACACACCTTGATTTCAGTTTTTTAATCAACCATTTATGGCAGAACGCAGGTGTGTGAGAGGCAGGAGATGATCTGAAAACACCTGAGCATGTGTTGAGGACAGGTGTGGTTCATAAAGCAGGGATTGTGTGGAGCTGTGTACTCTACGCAGTGTTTTATAGGTCGGAAAATGTGTTTGCTTAAAGGTGTGACTTGTAGGAAAGACATCCTGTGGTCAAATGTGGTTACTGCCGCCCCTTATACAGGTGCTGGCCAGTAAATTAGAATATCATCAAAAGGTTGAAAATATTTCAGTAATTCCATTCAAAACGTGAAACTTGTACATTATATTCATGCAATGCACACAGACCAATGTATTTCCAATGTTCATTACATTTAAATTTGATATTCATAAGTGACAACTAATGAAAACTCCAAATTTGGTATCTCAAAAAATTAGAATATTCTGAAAAGGCTGAATATAGAAGACACCTGCTGCCACTCTAATCAGCTGATTTACTCAAAACACCTGCAAAGGCCTTTAAAAGGTCCCTCAGTCTTGTTTTGAAGGCCCCACAATAATGGGGAAGACTTCTGACTTAACAGCTGTCCAAAAGACAATCATTGACACCTTGCACAAGGAGGGCAAGACACAAAAGGTGATTGCTAAAGAAGCTGGCTGTTCGCAGAGCTCTGTGTCCAAGCACATTAACAGACAGGCGAAGGGACGGAAAAAATGTGGTAGAAAAAAGTGTACAAGCTCTAGGGATAACCGCACCCTGCAGAGAATTGTGACGACAAACCCATTCAAAAATGTGGGGGAGATCCACAAAGAGTGGACTGCAGCTGGAGTCAGCGCTTCAAGAACCACCACGAGGAGACTCATGAAAGACATGGGATTCAGGTGTCGCATTCCGTGTGTCAAGCCACTCTTGAACAAGAAACAGCGCAAGAAGCGTCTCGCCTGGGCCAAGGACAAAAAGGACTGGACTGATGCTGAGTGGTCCAAAGTTATGTTTTCTGATGAAAGCAAGTTCTGCATTTCCTTTGGAAATCAAGGACCCAGAGTCTGGAGGAAGAGCGGAGAAGCACAGAATCCACGTTGCATGAGGTCCAGTGTAAAGTTTCCACCGTCAGTGATGGTGTGGGGTGCCATGTCATCTGCCGGTGTTGGCCCACTCTGTTTCCTGAGTTCCAGGGTCAATGCAGCCGTCTACCAGGAGGTTTTAGAGCACTTCATGCTTCCTGCTGCTGACCAACTTTATGGGGATGCAGACTTCACCTTTCAACAGGACTTGGCACCTGCACACAGTGCCAAAACCACCAGCACCTGGTTCAAGGACCATGGTATCCCTGTCCTTGATTGGCCAGCAAACTCGCCTGACCTTAACCCCATAGAAAATCTATGGGGTATTGTGAAGCGGAGGATGCAATACGCTAGACCCAACAATGCAGAGGAGCTGAAGACGACTATCAGAGCAACCTGGGCTCTCATAACACCTGAGCAGTGCCACAGACTGATCGAGTCCATGCCACGCCGCATTACTGCAGTTATTGAGGCAAAAGGAGCCCCGACTAAGTATTGAGTGCTATACATGCACATTCTTTTCATGTTCATTCTTTTCAGTTGGCCAACATTAGAGAAACAAACATTTTTTCATTGGCCTTTAGAATATTCTAATTTTCTGAGATACCAGATTTGATGTTTTCATTGGTTGTCACCTATAAATATCAAAATTAAACGTAATAAACATCGGAAATACATTGGTCTGTGTGCATTGCATGAATATAATGTACAAGTTTCACGTTTTGAATGGAATTACTGAAATATTTTCAACCTTTTGATGATATTCTAATTTACTGGCCAGCACCTGTATAAGCAAACCTTTTATTCTCTCACTGCTGTTCCGTGAGTTTTGCGGCTGTTTCCTGTTACGGATCAGCAGCAGAATGTTCTAGAAGACAAGCAAAAATGAGTCATTCACATAATAATTGATAAGTTGATAAATACATTGTCATTCTGGTGTCAGCACTTGGGTGTTTTACGGTAGGGAGCACTTACTACACTTATTACGGTAGTTTGTCTCTGGCATTACATGGAGTGTGGTTGTTTGGCATCTCTCTGTAAGCTTACTGTTATAATTCTTAGCAACTCATTAAAGGAAGTGAAGTGCCACGATTGACTCATTATTCACTTCAAACACATTTTACTGTAATATTGAGTTTTGTTTACTGAAAAAGTAGCTTAGGGTATTTTTAGAGACGACTACTTATTTCTAAATCACCATTAGCATTGTTAGCGCAACGTTAGCCTCTAGCCTGCTTCACCGATATAGGGCTTGGGATCACAAATTACTACTCGTAGCATTCTGGGATGTGCGCAGGCATGTTAATGGCCTTAGGAGTGTAAACAAACCATAAAAACAACAGTATGTTGCAAAGAAGAAGCTAAAACAATTTCAAATTTAAAAAATGTAGATTTCATAAATTCAAAAGCCTGAATGCAGGGATGAGATCTGGTTTCATGGGGCTCTTAAAACTAACCCTAACTCTTTAAACTCATTCTTTTATTCAAAACTCCTAGTTGAAAGTTTAAAATGAAGTATTAGATATTACATTTCTATTAGATGTAGTCAAAGATTTCCTGTTGGTTTGTCCACAGACAATTTATGAATTCATTTATTCACTTTATTAAATAGAACCAGAAACTGCTGATGTCTTTAAATACCATTTAGTCTTAATATTTAGATTTTTAAACATTAAATAGTAAAAAACAAGAAGGAACATTTATGTTTATAAAGCATCAGATCACAAACAGTTTATCCTGAATGTAGAACTCCTAACACCCCCACAAACGGCTGATTCTGAGTGTGTGTGTGTGTGTGTGTGTGTGTGTGTGTGTGAGTGTGTGTGTGTGTGTGTGTGTGTGTGTGTGTGTGTGTGTGTGTGTGTGTGTGTGTGTGTGTGTGTGTGTGTGTGTGTGTGTGTGTGTTGCTAGGCAGTGAGCTCAGCTGCTTTCAGCTCTTTCCAAAACATGACATCATCTGATGGAGTCGGATTGAAAGCCGGAAACAAAAGGAAGGAGGGATTTAAAATTCCCATGTTCCTCTGGGATTCACATCGGTCCGCGGTTAGAAACGCGCTTCCGTTCTAAGTGCATACACGTGTGTACATTTGTGTAGTTTAACAGGAGTTAAACACCTAAAAGTCAGTTTTAGAGTCAGACTGATGCAAGAACCAGCATTGCTGCATCAGGGTGTCATGGTGGGATGGTTTGGACAACAGTCCTCCTCTGTGTCCCGTAAACAACACCCCCTCCCCCCTTACACACACACACCCACACCCACCACCACCACCATCCTGGTCCTCTCTGAGCTACGTTCCATGGTTCAGATCAGAACACACTCGTGTGTTTCTGAAGCTACGGCCGGTTTTAGAGCTGATCAGCACAGAGTTCTTCTGAAATTACAGAGAATGAACAGTTCTGGGAGAGAACCCAGTTCATCTGGAGCCAGAACATAACCTGTTCATTCTGGTTGTTTGGTGTTTCAGTGGTGATAATTGTGTTTTATAGTCATCGTGTTGTTTCCCCTCATTCATGTGTTCATCATCCCCTCCCAAAGCCACATGAAGCAGAGACGCCCGACCAGTAGACCGAGATCAGATTCTTCATGAATGATGTTTTGCTCCATCAGTAGAGATCTTCCTTTTTCACCTGATCAGGTTGTATCAGAGTTGCTATTAACCCCCCCTCCCTTCTGTTTCAGCCATGTCTCCGGTGCTGGCGGGCTTCCTCGGAGCTGGTGTTCTGGTTCTGGTCGTGGTAATTCTGGTTGTGCTCTGGACTTTTTGTCAGCGTCGCTATCTCCGGGTCACTGGACGCTACAAGTTGCATGGAGACCGTTACTGCGATGCAGAAGACCCCCCCTACAAGTTCATTCACATGCTGAAGGGGATCAGCATTTACCCAGAATCCCTCAGCAGCAGTAAGAGGATTGTCCGAGGGATTCGGCGTGCCGAGCGGGATGGAGAAAGGGGCTGCACCACTTCTGGCACCACGGGAAGGGGCATGGTGTTGGTGGACGCTGAGAACAACATCCTGGACGTCCCCGGTCAGCTGCAGATGAGTCACCTGGTTCCCCCCGTGGGGACAGGCCACGCCCACAGCCAAGCCCGGCTGGAGCGGGCGTTACCGGTCCGAGCCGATTACTGCTGCCTGGACAGCAGCTCGGCTAGCAGCAGCCAAACCAGCAGCAAGACCGTATCTCCATTCACACCCGCCTCCTCGGATCCTGAACCTGAACCCAGTCTGGGGTCCATCAGCCTCACCGTCGACTACAATTTCCCCAAGAAGGCCTTGGTGGTGAACATTGTCGGGGCAAGGGGTCTTCCTGCCATAGACGAGCAGGCCGGCAGCTCCGACCCGTATGTGAAGATGACCATCCTTCCTGAGAAGAAGCATCGCGTGAAGACACGTGTGCTGAGGAAGACTCTGGACCCGATCTTTGATGAGACCTTCACCTTCTACGGTGTGGCCTACAGCTCGCTGCCTGAGCTCACGCTGCACTTCTTGGTCCTCAGCTTTGACCGCTTTGCCCGTGATGATGTCATCGGGGAGGCCATGGTGCCACTGAAAGGTGTGGACCCGAGCACTGGTCGGGTCCACCTGAGCCAGCAGATCACCAAGAGGAACATGCAGGTGAGTTCAGACCTCCTTCAGCACCTCAGACTCAACACTTTACATTTTTTCTTTTACTGACATTTTGGGAAAAGGTCAAAGGTCATTTAATTCAGCTAAATGGTGGTCCTGCTGAGATTCAGCGTTGAGTTGGACTCAATAACTCACAATCATCTTGTCAGTGTGGCGCCATGTGAAAACACTCCTCTGCCGTTTCTGTCTGATTGACTGATGCTTCTGTCAGCTGTTACCATGGCGACTGGTTGGTCCAGACAATCAGCTGCTGTGTTCTGGTTTCATCAGGTTAGTGTCGGCTGGAATCCTGCAAGGTTTAGGCCTCGTTACAGAAGAATGTGTCTGCTGTCCAGCTGGGGCTAAGTCACTAGGCTTCATTGTTTTATCATGCTTCATGTTATCGGTATTGAAGACGCCACAAGTCGTGATCACTTCAGCTCCCCTCACTACTTAACCACCTGATTAAGTCAATAGCCTGATGTAAAAGTCCCCGTACAGGTCAGCCATGTTTGATCTGAGTAAAGTAAGCTTTTATTAGCCAGGCCTTCTGAGTCTCTTCTCTGGCGTCATGCTGCTCATCCTGGTCCTCTACTGGCTCCTGTTGGTCAGCGAGGACCAACTGACTCTCAGGAAACGTCCCATGAACATCTTGGTGTTTGTTTTTATTCAAAAGAAAAGATGCGGCAGCTGTGAGTTTATGGTGTCTAAAAGTTCTGAGAGAGAAACTAACAAAAGAAAACAGGCCCAACTCACTTACTCCTGGTTCTGTTTCAGTGTGAGAGTCGTGGAGAGCTGCTGGTGTCCCTGTCCTACCAGCCCGTGTCCCATCGTCTCAGCGCTGTGGTTCTGAAGGCCCGACACCTCCCTAAGATGGACATCAGCGGCCTGTCAGCCAGTGAGTAGAACCAGAACCAACTCAGCTCAGGCCCAGGTGAAGGAACTCTGTCAGTATAAGAGACAGAAACCCCAGGTGGACGGTTGCCACCATGATCCTAATCTGACCCACTTCTTTGCGCTTCATCAGCCTTAGAACTGGTCGGAAATCACTAAACTGGTTCCAGATCAGCATCAACTGATCCCAGGAACCTTTTCCATCAACATCAGGTTGAAACGGTCTCTTAGGACTCTTCATTCCTTCTTCTTCTCTCAAACCTTATGTCCTGTGTGGCAGAAAATGACGTCGCATTAAGTTGTGCAGGTGGAATAATGTTCAGCTGCCCTCCTGATTTTTTTCTCATTTAATATTCCTTCATCTGATTTCCTGTCCTGATCCCTGCAGTGAGGGGAATTCCCTCCTGGGAACCAAACAAAACCACATCCTGTGAAGCTCAGGGCTCAGACCAGCATATAGAGAACCACTCAGCTAAAGGAGGATGACTCCAGAACGTCTGGTATTTGAGCAGAAAACCTAATGATCTGACACATTCTTCTCCTGCCATCAGATCCGTATGTGAAGGTGAACGTCTTCTATGGCCGTAAGCGCATCGCCAAGAAGAAGACCCACGTGAAAAAGTGCACACTGAACCCGGTCTTCAACGAGTCTTTCATCTACGACATCCCACCAGAACTCCTGCCTGAGATATCTGTGGAGTTCCTGGTGGTCGACTTTGACCGGACCACCAAGAACGAGGTTCTGGGCCGCCTGCTCCTCGGTCTCCACAGCCCGTCGTCCTCTGGCACCTCCCACTGGAGGGAGGTGTGTGAAAACCCCCGCCGGCAGATCTCCAAATGGCACAACCTGAGCGAGTACTGAAGGAGGAGAAGCTTCAGGAACCAGCTGATGGCACCGAGCAGCTGGGACTCCACCAGTGAACCCCCACTGGAAACAAACAGTGTACAGCACATACACACACACACACACACACACACACACATATACACACACACACACACATACACTCCTGCAGCACACACACTGTTGTGGTGATACTTAAACTCTTCGTCTCTATTATCTCTTTACAAACACGACATTTGCAAGTGTAAGAAGATTCCTGCGGTTCTTTTACTAAACAAAAAACAAACAAACAAGCGGCCCATTTCAGACACTGTCCTCGTGTCTCCTCTGGCTGTGTGTGTGTAGACGGGGGAAGGAATGCTCTCGTATAATTAAAAACTAAAAGTTTACTTAAGAAAAAAGAAAAGATCCCCTCTCGCTGTCGTTGTCATGCACTTCATTGCATGTCTGTCTGAAAAGAAGAAGTAAACCTGAGTGATGATCTGGGAGAAACCTCAGCTCCATAACAACATAACCCAACACTGACTATATCCAGTAGAATTACTCCTCAGTATAAGAACTGGTGCTGACGCCCTCGGACATCCCGCTCTGACGCTTCTCCGCGCTGACTAACCTCCTTCTCAGAAGGTCTTTGATTTAGTCGTCAGCATGCTTCCCGTCTGCAGCGGTCCTGCAGAAACGCGGCGTCCTGATCCAGAACCACAGGAAGTCACAGTCCGTCCCCACATTAGCTCCAACTCTAATGTGGACTCAAACCGGTTCACATCTCCTGATTCCTCCACCTCCGAGTGACGGCGGCTAAAATGTGATGTAAAAGTCTGAAGCAGTGGGCAGATGTGCTGCAGATGTCTTAGAACAAAAAGCTGCTCAGAAAAGTTGACCAAAGCTCCTGAAAACATTCAGCCTTTTTGTTCCTTTTTGTTACTTTTCATCAAGTCCTTTTATAAACACACACACACACACACACACACACACACACACACACACACACACACACACACACACACACACACACACACACACACACACATCTCTGATTCTTTATCATTGGGGTTTGATGAACTTTGTAACATTTCTAAAGATGCTTCAAGTCTTTAGAGACATAATCCGTTCAGAAACTGGTGAAGATAAAACATCCTCAAGGTCAAATCCAGGAAATAAAATATCAGATTAACTAAACCATCATGCATCAAAAAGGTAAAATAACCAGTCAGAGAAACTGATAATCTCACATTAATCAGATTAAAATCTAATGTGTGTAAATAATGTTAAATAAATAAGTTTTATTCTTGTAGAAACTTTTAAATTACCAGTGATCAAAATTTATGTTTTATTTATCATGTTTTAAAAATCAGCCTGCTGCAGAGAGGTGTAATCTGATGGTTTCTCATGGTAATCTCAAGATTTGTTTCTGTAATGTGGTCTCTCTCTGTAATCTAAAGATTTCCCTCTGTAATCTGAAAGTTTCTCTCTGTATTCTGATGGTTTCTCATGGTAATCTCAAGATTTCCCTCTGTAGTCTGAAGGTTTCTCTCTGTAATCTGAAAAATTCTCTCTGTAATCTGAAGGTTTCTCTATGTAATCTGAAGGTTTCTCTCTGTAACATGAAGGTTTCTCTGTAATCTGATGGTTTCCCTCTGTAATCGTAAACTTTCCCTTAGATTTTTCAAACTCAACATGACTTGTGTCAAGAGTCTGAGTGTGTCCATCAGAGGGCGCTGCAGAGACAAGTTTCTGAACTAAATCCAGCTCCAATTTGCCCTCAGAGGCCTTAAGAAAACATAAATACTCTGAAAATCATTAAAACCCTTACCTGTAGTGGAATATTCTGGGTTTATTGTTACTCTGCACTCATTTCATTATTCTAAAATATAAAACATCACCTAACAGATAAAAAGGATAAATTCTGCTCAAAATGAGCCATTTTTAACTCTCCAGTAACTGTCTTTAGCAGCTTCACCTCTATTCTTATTTTGTACATTTGGATTCTGGACCAATTCTGACTTTTCTTTGGACTTTTCTTCCACGCAGACTGGATTTATCCATGAGCAGATGGCACTGTGCTGTTGAACTTGTTTTGACCCAACAAGGGAATATTTTGCATCGTGAGTGAAAAGCACATTTGAGTTAATCCACCTTAAACTTGCTGAACTGCTTCCTGTTCTTACAAACAACATTAACTCAATCCAACTAAAGATCCTGCAGAAACGATGACATCATCACAGAGGGGCTGCGGCCTGATCTGGCCTCCCTTGGATCCGGGTGGAGGACTATGACCCGTTTGGGACTGACTGGCTGTAGATTTGTACAGATGTTTGCTGGTTTGTCCTCAGAGCTTTAGTGTGTTTGAGCGCCCCCACCCCCACAACGCTGTAGACCTGGATCCTAACCTCTGTGTCGGGTTTGTTAACACTCAGTGGAAATAAAACCAAGTTAGCTACGATCACCTCGTCTCACAACTCTAATACTTTTAAGTGTTTTGGTAGAACTTCAGTCTTCTGGGAGGTTGAAGAAACAGGATTCACATGATAAGAAAGACAGATACACAAAGAGAGAGAGACATAGTTTAAACTTTTATTATTCAGTCTTTCTTTTAAATTGATTATCACAAATTAGCAGCAAAATAGAAGATTGTATAAGAAAAATGTCAAAGCCAATTAAAAAAAAACTGACAAATATTGCAATTTTGTTTAATTTTTGTTTGGTTGTTTTTACACCAATATCAACCCAAATGCATCTGAACATTTTAAAAGTCAACTTCTGTTACATTAGGCATTGTCCTACCTGTAGAATGTCACGCCACCTTAAGAAAACATTTCTGGATCAACCAGCTTTTTAACAGCTGTAATTATTCTAAGTCCCAGTTGTAATCTGGTTTGGTCCTGCTTTGACTTTACTCTGGTTCATCCCTTGAGTTATGAGTATTTATGCTACCTGAATGATTCAGAGGTCCAAGGTCAGAAAAACAATGTAAAACCTCACTCTGAAAGACATTCAGAAGGCCCGGAGAATCGATCCAGAACTACTTTAAAGGATTAACCGATAGATTCGGAGTTCTAGACCGGATCAGCAGGAGGAAGTTAAAAGCCAAGTTCTAGCAGAACCAGTCTGATCAAACAGGCTTTGTTGGAACTGATGACTGAATTATATGTTGAGCAACTGAACTTTGGTTGGATGAAACCACCAGAACCAGCATAGTGAATCGGCCTGAGTCACATGAACAATTCTCAGTAACATTCAAACACTGCTCCGTTCACCGAGAAGGCATCCCAGGTCTGCCCTCAGGGATGAGGGAATACATCTGACCCAATCAGGAGTTTCTGGTGAAAAACGACATCATGACCCCAAACGTCTTGGAGCTTTTTCACTATCAGATGGCTGTTTTGTATATCAGGGTTTGCCATCTGATTCATTTTAATCGGTTATAGAGCAGACTGGCAGGTTTGGGGTTCGGGAAGGAGCAGTGGTGACTGTTAGTCTTTTACATCAAATCACACACTTTCAAGAGTTAAATTATAAAAATTAATGTAGAAATCAAACAGGAAGAACACAATGTCCAGAGTAAAATGAAAAAAGTTATAATTAAATAATAACGAGGCTTTAATTGATACCAGATGCTGTTTTTTGGTTACTGGAGCACTCTGAACTTCCTTTAATCCTTCACAGTCTCCAACGCATGTTTCTCAAGGCTTTATTTATACCTGTGGGTATAGCAGATGTTCTGACCACATAACAATCAGATCAAATAATTTTTTCTGTTTCAAGTTTGCTCAGCCTAACCATGACACCATAGACACGTCTGAGGCGGACTTTCTTCTAAAATCAATCAGTTTTGCTTTTGCTTTAGTCAGATTTAGTTTAAAGTAGGATTCCTTACACCAAAAGACAAAATCCTCAACAACTGGTCCATGGTCGCTTTCACCCTCCTTAAGAAGGCTTCAAATAACAGAGTCATCAACATATTTAAGATTTTTCCACCCATCATACTTACCCTGACATGCTTCTATATAAAAAGAACAGCAAAGAGAAAAATGCACCCTTGTGGTGATCCAGTTGACAAACACCTCCGATCGGACAGGTTGCCATTCACTTGCACTCTTTGTGTCCTGTTACTCAGGAAATTTTAAATCCACCCAAGTAAATTGCTGCTCAAATCAAACTGTTCTGCAAGCCGCTTGGTGGTCGAGCAATGGCAGGTATCTCTCCCTGTCACCCCCTGTTGGAGCCCTAGATGTTTGTTTCCCCCAACCCCTTTCCCTCCTCTTTAACCACAGCCAAAAGCTACCCATTTCTGACTCCTCTGCCAGCTCCTTCATGGCTTTTCGGCACCCTACTCCTGTGCATCCCATGTCCCAAAGCAGGTGAACAGTTGAGGACCCTACAAAGCCCCTACATCCCACTTCAACTGGGTGAATGATGGCTTTCCATCCAGCCTCCCTGCATGCCTTCACTAGGTCCGCATACTTGGAATGCTTGTTTTCATTGGCAGCCTCCATGCCCTCTTCCCACGGGATTGTAAGCTCCATCAGCAAGATGGTCTTGATTGGCTCTGACCAAATGATCAGATCTGGCTGGAGTGACATCTCTACAATCTCTCTGTGGAAATGGAAGTGCTTCCCCAGATTGACCCTCATGATGGTATTCTCTGGCAACACAAGTTGATCTTCTCTCCAGCCCTTGCAAACAAGATTGGCCGTCACACTGGAGCAGAAGGTCTGCTGTTAGCCTCCTGTCTGTATGTCTCCACATCCTCAGCCAGCTTGCTCAACACCGGATCATGACGCCATCTGTAGCAACCTTGGGAGAATGCTGTCTTGCTTTCCAACAGGATGTGCTAGAGGCTTGTGTTACTGATGCCACAAAGGACATTGTGGTTGTTGTCTGTTTTAGAGAGCGAACATCTACCGAAGACAAATTCCTTGTAAATGTAATTTTATTTGGCCAATAAATCTGAAATCTGAATCTGAAATCTGAAATCTGACATGCTTCCTTGGCCCCGAACCACTGGTGGAGGTTTCTGGGACATAGTAAATTCTTATAGGTCGCTCTTATCAGGAAGCTAAGCCTAGCTTGGGGGATCTTCCAAATGTTCGACTGTGACAGGGACCTTTCTGTGAAGCCTTCCCATGATGTCCAGCCTCCCAGCCGGCTCTGAAACACTATTTTGGTGTTGAGGCGCTCCTGCTGCGTCCTTGTTATTTTTGCCACCACCATAGCTTCCTTGCAGGCCGTAGACCAGAAAAAAGGGGGCTCACTGCTCCCTAGGCCTGCCCGACCCTCCTGGACACTGCCAACCTGCTCACAGTGTTTCAGCCTGCTGATTGCCCTTTCAACCGCTTCCACTTCCTCCGTGTTTGTATCTGGGGGCAAGCTGCTCTCAATAGTTGGTCAGTGTATTCCCTCAGCTCCAGCTTCAGCTGTGCCTTTTCCTGCTCATATCCCAGACTGATAGATCTTAATGGCAGCTGCAGTGTGTTTTTGCCAAAGAGGTCTACATTCGACTGGCCTCTTGGCAGTCCCAACCACTTCCTGATTAACGAATTTGCCAACCCATCCACCACTGAGGAAGGGACCTCACACAGCTTTAGAGGCCACAACTGGGCCACATAACCCTTGAAGGCAACCTCAGATTCAGGAGCAACAATGTGGTTTTCGTCCTGGCCGTGGAACACTGGACCAGCTCTATACACACTCCTTGTTCTCTTCCCTTTATGATTCATTATGCTGCCTCACCGCCACTTAGGATTCACTGATTAGTGTTTTTTGTTAGCTTCAAGGGCAACCTGCTGGCTTCATTATCACTTGCAAGTCGCTTTGGACTAAAGCGTCTGCTAAATACATAAACATAAACAAAGGGTGGAGCAAAAACACATCTGGGGACTTTGAGCGAACTTGCCATGTTGCATACTTAGGGTTCGAACAGTACTTCAACAGTCATTGATGCCGTTTCACAAGGACAGGAGTACACAAGTTTGGACAAGTATGCATATTGAGAAACGGCCCCTGTCTAAAAGCCACATTTTTATTCTGTATGCATGACTTAGTTGACTTTGTAACTCAAGGTTTATTATTTGGGTATATTCTATCACGCTTACAAGGTAACCACATCCCTACAGAAAGCCATATTTGAGAAGGTTACATTCACTGGGCAGCAGTAGCAGAGCTTTTCTAGTTATTGGAAGGTTGCAGGTTCAATCCCGGATCCAGACAGAATTTTTTTGTTGTTTCGTTGGGTAAGACACCTGCTGGTGGTGGTCGAAGGGACTGGTGGCGCCTGCGCTCGGTAGCCTTACCTCTGTCAGTGCGTCCCAGGGCAGCTGTGGCTACATCGTAGCTCATCACCGTCAGTGTGTGAATGTGTGTATTAGGGCTGAATGATTAATTGCATATGCAATTAAATTGCAATGTGACAAAAGGAGATTTTCTAATTGTCCACCAGCTTCTTCAGACCCTATTGAGGGTGAAGCGGTTCTGATAATCGATGGATTTCATGTTTAATCCGATTCATTCATTGTAGATTTCTGTAGATTTGATTCAAACGTTAAAACAGAAAACTGGAATGAGTGTTTCTTAGAAAGAGAAAATAGGTGGTCAAAACTCATGACAGGAAGTTTTCTTGGTTTCTGCTGGAATGAAGTAGATTCTTAGTGTTAAAACCTGGAATTTGCCTGCTGGAAACAGCATTATCCCACAATGAGGTTTGTGTGAAACGCTGATGGATCTGAACACGTCAGCTTCAACAGTTGGAGCTTTCTTGTCAAAGTTCACTTTAGGAGAAGAGTTTTGAGTTCGTAAGAGTGTTCTGAGAAATGCTTCTTAATATTTACATCAGGATGTTTGCGTGTCTAAATGTTGCAATCATGAATCCCACCTGTAGCAAACCCCTCAAATCTTCTGTGGCTTGAAGGAGCTGCTGAACAGGAAGTTGTGTGTATAGTGGCCCAGAAGTACCAAACATACGAGAAAACAAAAAAAGCCATTGTGTCTTTATTAGAGAATCAGCAACAATGCTTAGAATGATTCTGAAGAACACAAGTCCTGCAGGAGAAACTTCACAAGAATAAATAAAATTGGGAAATTCAGTAAAAAGGATAAGGAAGTTAAAAGCCTGAAATATCTGTCAGGTCTACTCCAACCAACACCGTGACTGAGTCCAGTCAGAACCTCAAAGAAAAAAGTTGGTGTTTTCAAACATCCTGAAAATCGCTGGGTCATTCTTCTTCGTTCTAGGATGTGTTTACAGGCAATGTGTTCTTTTTTAATCTAAAGTCTCCTGTACAACAATCGCTTATTCTCAGATTTCTTAAATAGGATTAGTACCATCATTAAAAACCTGCCATGTCCAGTTCTAAATGTGTTTACTGCCCCCTGGTGGTGGATCTACATGTGGAAAAGCACATTTTTGTGTAGTTATTACTCTTATATTGTTACTTAATGACATAATAATTGACAAAGGTACTAATCCTGATACTCCACATGGATGCTTTAAGGTCAGAAGTTGTTTGATGTGAATTTGTGACTATGATGTACAAAGGGGTTCTAGAGTGTTAAACCACAACCTTTCTACCCTCTTGTGAGCCGTTGGAGTCGTTAGCCTCTGTTGTGTGTGAGTCGTCGTATTGATTAATACGACTCAACCATAGATCAAAGCTAGCCTGAGCTAATGCTAACTCCAGCCCGATGCTCCAGCCCAATAATGGTAACGCTAGCATGAGCTACTGCGAACAACCTTGTTGGGTGAGACGGCAAAAAAGATTGTTGGAGCTCACATATAACATTCTAGGATGTACTGAGATTATCCCGACTTTGAATGTCAGATAGATGCATAGCCTGCTCACTGACTTATGCAGATACTGTACATGACTGTATGGAGACTCTCTAGCTACAGGCAGCATCATAGAGCAGGGAGGTAAACAAGTCTTCATCACACAGCTTTATTATGGGGTTGTGTTTGAGCATTTATCAGAACTCCTGGGCCAACTCCTGGGCCTCCTGTAAATAAAGGTTGTTCTATAATCGCTTTAACCCCCAGAAACCCAAATTTAGAAAACTGCAAAATCTTTTTTTAACCTTTCACATGTTGTTGTAGGAGGCCAGATAAACGGGCCTATTTACACATTTTAACAGCCTATAGTGTTGCAGAACTGAACAATAGGACCTATTAGCAATGTAAATGTGGTTTTAAAAAGAAAAAAAATGGGGAAGGTTTATTTTTGTAGACTTAAATCTGATGTTGTAATATTACAACCGTGGGTCTCTGGGGGTTAAAGGTTCAAAGCACCAGGAGCTTAAGTCCAGAGTTGCGTTTGTGTCATCTGATCAGAAACTCAGGTGTGTTGGAGTTTTTCTGTTAAAAGCAGTGGGACTAGGTCCAGGCCTCCACCAGCTCAGGGTTTGGCCTGAATGCTTCTTTTCATTCCAAGTTAATCGATTTGACAGAGACACAGGAAGCAGAAGCAGTTCCTCGTCATCATATCAGCTTTCAGCCAATCAGGTGGTTGGTACCAACTCTCAAATCAGACAGATTTTCATAGTCATCATCAGTTCTGCTATTTCTCGGGTTTTATCTGTTGGATCTCAGCGAGTTTCAGCTCCGACGTTAGAGCCGAGAGTCTCGGGTGAGAAAACTTCTGAGTTCATCCACTTTCTGCCCGTTTTCTTTGTTTGGCTTCTTGTTCTTTTAATTTTAGAAACTCAGAAAATATTTTCTGTTCGATTTATTAAATTTGAATTATCTTGACACATTTTATTTCATTTAAGGGCAACAATGGCAGAGAAATTAAAAGCCTACCCTGTAACCTGAGGGTTGTAGGTTTGTACCCTGCAGTTATTGTGATCTTTGGGCAAGGCACATCACCTTTTGTTAGCTGGTGGTGGTCAGAGGGGCCAGTGGTACAGGTTGTGACTACACTGTAGCTCATCAGCATCAGCATGTGAACGTGTGTGTGGGTAAATATTTGTTGTGTGGTAAATGCCCTTGGGGGGCTTTAGAAGGCTGTTTACTTTTTAATTGTTTTTTTACGTGTTTTAAATTGGAATTCCTGAGTTGGAAACATTCAGTTATTTCTCCTGCTGTTGAAACATCAGAACTTTCTGGAAAAACAAGAGAAATCAACGTACAAGAACAAAAGTTTGAGATTCTTTCAGCTCCTTTAACGTTTGTGAAGAATCATAATCATAAAACTATAAATCATATTAGCTTAAACATTTTCAGGATTAAAAACAGCAAAAAGATTCAGATTAAAGAAGATAAAAATAAATCAGAGGTTTTCTGTTGTTTTTATTTAAAATCTCTTAAGTGTAAGAATTCAAATATAACAGACTTTTATTCAGATTTGCCTTTATTAGTTTAAGTTCTTTTATTCCTCCGGGGGCGTGGCCCCCCATCATCCTGTTTGATGTTTATACTTTATGTCACCATAACTAA
Source organism: Nothobranchius furzeri (assembly GCF_043380555.1). Taxonomy (NCBI): domain Eukaryota; kingdom Metazoa; phylum Chordata; class Actinopteri; order Cyprinodontiformes; family Nothobranchiidae; genus Nothobranchius; species Nothobranchius furzeri. The sequence goes on along the minus strand of NC_091745.1, from coordinate 59,973,447 downwards.
CTATCTGAACAAACTAAATCAGATTTACTGTGTGTGTGTGGGGGGGGGGGGGGGATCTCTGCAGCATACCCTGTCCAAGGACCTGTCCCTGCAGCAGGACCATCCATGCTGGTGGTCCCATCCCTGCAGCATATCCTGTCCTAGCAGGACCCGTCCCTGCAGCAAGATGAAGCTGCTGTCAGTTGGCAGAGAAAAGCTGATTTTCATGCCGTCTGAAGCTGAACAGCCTCCAGCTTTGTGAACAATCAGCAGCTGACTTTCTCATGCTAAACCTCAAAGTTCATCTCTGTCCTGTTATCCATTTTGTCTTTTTAGATTTGGTGAGAAAGAAATGGACACTCATCCAGACCAGAAGGTGAGTTCAGAGACAAGTCTTTATTAGGAAATCAAAAATAAATCTGATTTTAAAACCCTGAAGGCTCATAAAAACCAGAAAATGGATGATAGTTAACTGGTTTGTAGATGTTATGGTTCTGAGGGTTTTGGTGGACCCACTGCTGTGACACCTCTCCTCCCTTCCTGTGTTTCAGACCAATGTTCTACTCAAAATTTCCCATCTGCCTCTGGTTCAATCGGCGCTCCATTCAGTCACATCAGCGTACTCCGTGGTCAAAGATCGCTTCCCTCTGCTGGGTCTGATGGGAGCAGCAGCAGAGGTTGGAGTCCGTGGTCTCTCAGAGGAGGCCTTGAGACGAGCCGCGCCCTTCCTCCAGAATCTGGAACCACAGAGTGCGTAGAACTTGACTCTGGTCCTGGACTTTCCATCACATCTTCAGTTTCTGATCTGATCTTGTTTCCTGCAGTTGAAGTCGCCAACAGCTTAGCTCTGGATGGTCTGGACCATCTGGAGAGAAGCTTTCCCATCTTAAACCAGTCCACAGAAGAGGTCGGTTCTGCTCTCACCACCTTGTGTTAAAGTCTTCTGGGTTAACACCTTCCAGGGTTTCCTTGATCCTTAAAAAAGTTCTCTTTGAAGCTTCAGTTGTAGGAAACTGGACTTCATCCTTCCCTAATAACTTTGGTTTGAGCCCACTGGAATAATCATGGACCAGATCACTGAAAACCTTCACCAGGGAGCATAATCCCATTGAAACCAATTCATTATTTGAGTTATGCTTAAACGTGGTCTCAAGCTTTAAACTCTGCTGACGTGCAGAAAGAGTTCTTCTCGGGAAGGTCTGATGGACAACACTCTGGCTCTTTGTTTGTCAGAGATTCTTCTGGAATAAAACCAGAATATCTGAGCAGGAAGTAGATAAATGTTGTATGAGATATAAAGCTGCAGGAGACCAACAGGACGTGAGATCATCAAGGACAACATGTGATTAACTTGCTTAGCTTGATGACCTGCTGAACGGGTTGTTGTAGGCAGAAACAACCAGGACAAGCTGGACCATGGTCCTGGAAGACCAGGGTTGAGCACTTCACAAATGTCACTGCTGACCTTGTGTTGTTTCCTCAGGTGATGACTCACCTGAAGGATGCCTTCTTCTTGACACTGGACGATGTGCAAATCCGTGTGGTGGAAGGCCTGGACGGTGTTGTAGATCAGCTGGAACATCTGGCTGAGATGGTTTGGACATCTGTGCAGCAGCTGCAGAACACTCAGGTGGGCCAGGCTGCCTCATATGGACTGGACAACGCTCTGAGCCGCCTGGAGGATGCCACTGCCTACTACCTCCCCCTCCCACCGACACTGCGTGAGTATTGAGATCTGTAAACTTAAATTTTTGATGAACAGAACCAGCCTCTCAGACCAAGTCCAGTCTCAGTTCAGCTCCTACAGACCTCTGGTTTCTGAGCCATGTAAAAATATTTATGTGAATCTTTGAGGATTTTTAAGAAAACCAAAGACAAAATTGCTGACCAAACTACGCATGGATAGCTCAAAGGGTCTGCCCCAAACCATGTAGACCTACGGAGGGCCAAAAGTGCCCCCAATAAAATAAATAAATAAATAACTAAATGCATTTTAAATGTTTAAAAAATTATTGAAATCTAAAATAAATACAAGCAAGTAATTAAACACATATTTATTTTATAAAATGTCAAAAATAAAATAATTTTACTTCATTTCTAAAACATTACGTATAAATATTTATTTAGTCATTTTGTGGTGTGTGTTTCATAAAATTATTTAATATTTTGATATTTCATTTTTTTTTTCTTTGAACCTACCCACTCAGTGGGTGGGGCTGATGCACATTGATTGCTCTGGTCTGAATGGATGTATTTTCAAATGGCTCGCTTTCTCGATAATTCCGAACGGGACATTTTACACCCACCTGATAAAACACCCAGACTCTGACTGTGTGATTTATACACTCATGTACTCCAGAACTTCCACATCACAGGGTGTTCTGTAGCAATGTGTGTCCCACTAAAACTGTGTCCTCACCTGTCTAATTCACACATGGTTTTCATTCTTGTCATAACAATTAAACATCAGAAATCAGAGTTAAAATGAAGTAAGAATTTTAAATCTGTTTTATTTTAGCTGGTTCTGTCCATCAGGTCGGGAGTGGGAGATGCGGGTCCAGGAGTATGAGGAGGAAGATGATGATGATGAAGAGCCCAGCCTCTGGACCAGAGTCCGCAGCCTCCTGCTGACTTTAAGCTTGCAGCTTTATCACCGCATGTCAAAGGTCAGAGGTCACCTGGAGGGAGCAGTCAGGTCACTGGGAGTGGCTGCCGACCGGGTGAGTCCATACGAAACTCGGCTCTGTAGTTTCTGCTGTCACAGATTCATCCAGACCCTAACCTGAACCAGAACAAACAGCTGATTTCACCTCCCGCAGGCTCTGATATTTTATGGTATTAATGCATCCGAAACAGTTTATCATCACATTCTCATGATGCCAAAATGCTTTTTTTGGAGAAAAGCGCAACACCCTGCTTCGTGTGGCGGGTCAGGAATGTGAACACACACCTCAGCCTCACGAAGAGCTAATAAATACAGGTTCTTGTTTCTGCTCATAGAATCAAAAACAATTAAATAACAAGCTGGCAGGTAACAAGAATATGCTGTAAACTGGAGTAAATAGATGCAGATTCACTGTGGAAGGAGAGGGAAAAGCTGAAAGAAAACACATAAGATTTTACAAAAGTTATAGACTCAAAGTTAAAATAAGTTATATTTTTCTCTCTGGGGCTGCGTGGCTGTCAGTTGGTAGGTCTGCTGCCTTGCAGCAAGAAGGTCGTCGGTTCAAATCTCAGTTGCACCCTTTCTGTGTGGAGTTAGTCTGGTCTCCATATGCATGGATAGGGTAAACATGTTCTCATTTGCATGGCTTTTTGCTGGTCTCCTCACACAGACTAAAATCATACATATCAGGTTAACTGAAGACTGAAAATTGTCCTTAGGCGTAGGTGAGTGTGTTGTCTTTCTCTCCTTGTGATGGACTGGAGACCTTTCTAGGTGTCCCTTGCCTCTCACCTGGTGACTAATGGAGAAAACCCCCAGCTTCCTGAGACACTAGAATGAAGAGTTTTTGAATATTTTGCTATTCCACTGGAGGGAGCTCATATCCCATCAGTGCTGTGGGTCAGGCGAGAGCAGCGCTGGCGCTCCGCACACGCACACCACGCACAGCGCATAGGGCACCACACCGGGGGAGGGGCACCAAAGGCAAGCTTATGAAAAAATAATATATATATATGATAAAGACAGATTTCAATTAGAAGATGTGCAAAGCAAGTTAACAGCATGTTTACAGAGAGAAAACAATACAAAAAGTAAAGGAGATGGACCGTGTCCACTTTTCACTCTCTGTCCGGGCGTCCGGATTGGGGTTCTTGTATTGATGAAAATGTCCGGCTTTTCATCCAGGAGCAGGGATCGAATTATGGGGGAGCTGTATATCCTACACATCCAGGGGAGCCGGAAAAAAGTTTTCTACCTATATTACATCATTTATGGACTCTTGAGCAGAGAGCATAGACAGCTGCACAGCGCTGATCGTTGTTGCACAGCGCTCCAGGCAGCTGCTTCCAGTGCTCCAGGCAGCTGCTTCCAGTGCTCCAGGCTGCTGCTTCCAGTGCTCCAGGCAGCTGCTTCCAGTGCTCCAGGCTGCTGCTTCCAGTGCTCCAGGCAGCTGCTTCCAGTGCTCCAGGCTGCTGCTTCCAGCGCTCCAGGCAGCTGCGTCCAGCGCACGGTCCATTCTCAAAGTGGCTCAACCAAAAAACTATAATTAACACACGATCGTTCATGTCCGCACATGTTCTCTACTTTCTGTCTTATTTGTGCCTGAAGCGCTCTGCCACTGCAAAGCTCATCACCTGTGCTGCGGTGATTTCACCTCACTGACGCAGCATCGAAACGCGCTCTGCGCTTTGTGGTCAGGAGATCCCTTTGATCTGCTCAGAAGTAACTGATGAGGTGAAAAAGTAAGAATCCAGGCAGCAGTTTTTCTGGAGAGTTTAGAGGAGATGCAGGAAGAAGAGAGACAGACAGAACAGGAAATAAAAACAAGAAAACAAAACAAAGTGTTGAAAAGTGAAATGTAGGTAGATTTATCTCCACTACACGTTTTTACCTGTATAAAACAATAAGTTACAAGTAATGAAAAAGGGCACTTTTGGTGTCAGGGGTCTGACGTGGAGGGTGGCTGACCAAGCGTTTGTTTGTTTGCTTAACTATGGACATGATTTATATCATTATTAAATATCCTATGTGGCCTATAGGCTATGTAACTGAGATTTAATATGAAAAATTAGACAAACCTATTTTCAAATTAGGTATTTGCTCTATGATTTATATTTCATAAACATTTACGGGCCAAGAGGAACATCTGCTGCTGATGGTATAATTTGAAGAAAAATGTCCATTATGCTAACCTCCTCCCTTCATACTCAGAATTTTCTAGTTGTGTATAAAATGTGTATATTGTGCCTCTTTAATTCTTAATAAAGGTTAAATAGTTTTGAATTTAGTCATGTCACATGCCAGTGATTTATAAGCCAATATACAGGTGCTGGCCAGTAAATTAGAATATCATCAAAAGGTTGAAAATATTTCAGTAATTCCATTCAAAACGTGAAACTTGTACATTATATTCATGCAATGCACACAGACCAATGTATTTCCGATGTTTATTACGTTTAATTTTGATATTTATAGGTGACAACCAATGAAAACATCAAATCTGGTATCTCAGAAAATTAGAATATTCTAAAGGCCAATGAAAAAATGTTTGTTTCTCTAATGTTGGCCAACTGAAAAGAATGAACATGAAAAGAATGTGCATGTATAGCACTCAATACTTAGTCGGGGCTCCTTTTGCCTCAATAACTGCAGTAATGCGGCGTGGCATGGACTCGATCAGTCTGTGGCACTGCTCAGGTGTTATGAGAGCCCAGGTTGCTCTGATAGTCGTCTTCAGCTCCTCTGCATTGTTGGGTCTAGCGTATTGCATCCTCCGCTTCACAATACCCCATAGATTTTCTATGGGGTTAAGGTCAGGCGAGTTTGCTGGCCAATCAAGGACAGGGATACCATGGTCCTTGAACCAGGTGCTGGTGGTTTTGGCACTGTGTGCAGGTGCCAAGTCCTGATGAAAGGTGAAGTCTGCATCCCCATAAAGTTGGTCAGCAGCAGGAAGCATGAAGTGCTCTAAAACTTCCTGGTAGACGGCTGCATTGACCCTGGACCTCAGGAAACAGAGTGGGCCAACACCGGCAGATGACATGGCACCCCACACCATCACTGACGGTGGAAACTTTACACTGGACCTCATGCAACGTGGATTCTGTGCTTCTCCGCTCTTCCTCCAGACTCTGGGTCCTTGATTTCCAAAGGAAATGCAGAACTTGCTTTCATCAGAAAACATAACTTTGGACCACTCAGCATCAGTCCAGTCCTTTTTGTCCTTGGCCCAGGCGAGACGCTTCTTGCGCTGTTTCTTGTTCAAGAGTGGCTTGACACACGGAATGCGACACCTGAATCCCATGTCTTTCATGAGTCTCCTCGTGGTGGTTCTTGAAGCGCTGACTCCAGCTGCAGTCCACTCTTTGTGGATCTCCCCCACATTTTTGAATGGGTTTGTCGTCACAATTCTCTGCAGGGTGCGGTTATCCCTAGAGCTTGTACACTTTTTTCTACCACATTTTTTCCGTCCCTTCGCCTGTCTGTTAATGTGCTTGGACACAGAGCTCTGCGAACAGCCAGCTTCTTTAGCAATCACCTTTTGTGTCTTGCCCTCCTTGTGCAAGGTGTCAATGATTGTCTTTTGGACAGCTGTTAAGTCAGAAGTCTTCCCCATGATTGTGGTGCCTTCAAAACAAGACTGAGGGACCTTTTAAAGGCCTTTGCAGGTGTTTTGAGTAAATCAGCTGATTAGAGTGGCAGCAGGTGTCTTCTATATTCAGCCTTTTCAGAATATTCTAATTTTTTGAGATACCAAATTTGGAGTTTTCATTAGTTGTCACTTATGAATATCAAATTTAAATGTAATGAACATTGGAAATACATTGGTCTGTGTGCATTGCATGAATATAATGTACAAGTTTCACGTTTTGAATGGAATTACTGAAATATTTTCAACCTTTTGATGATATTCTAATTTACTGGCCAGCACCTGTAAACTTATAAATAATCTATTGCAGTATTTTTTACCATGGTATAAAACTATTATCTTATTATAGAATGAATATGACAAATTACCTTTTTGTGTTTGAATGCAGGCTCAATGAACAAGTACATTCAAGGAGGAGAAGGGTTATCATTGGAGAAACACATGTGCCACAACCGGTGCTTGTGGTGTGTGGATCTGTTACATAGTTCTAAATAATAACAGTATGGAGTTCCTGTGTTGAGTATGTTATATTATGTAAATATCCATCCTACCTTTTGGAAATAATAAGCAGTTTGTGCATACAAGAGAATTAAAGAGAACTTAAGGCGAAGCACTTGCACATACTGCGTTATTGTGTTGTTTTTTCTACGGGGGGGGGGGGGGGGGGGGCACCACAAAGCCTTTGTGCTTAGGGCACCAAAATAGCTAGCAACGGCTCTAGGAGAGAGAGAGAGAGAGAGAGAGAGAGAGAGAGAGAGGGAGAGAGAGAGAGAGAGAGAGAGAGAGAGAGAGTTGATGAAGACTTGAGAACAGGAAATAAGTTTTAAATTATTTATTTTCAACATCAAATAAAATCAATCTGAACCAGGTGTTTGGATGATCTGGACGTGGAACAGACCCGACACAGTAATCTGACCATCAGTTGATAAAAATGTGTCAAACAGAAAGCAGAAGGAACCTCGTCGATGTAATCAGACGTGATGTCTGGTTCCCTCCAGCTGGACCTTCTGTGGTTCTGATAAAATCTGATGTTATACAGAAACATCTAGGACAACCAAGCAGACGTGGAGACAGCTGCTCCCGCTGGACCAGCTGCTTCTTCTGTCTCTGTGAGGTCCAAACAGACCTCCAGGCCTCAACAGAGGGTTTCACTCAGAACCTGGAGGCCCGTCTGATGTCCCAGGTTCTGATTTAGAGTTCAGGGTCAAATCATCTTGTGTGTGTGTGTGTGTGTGTGTGTGTGTGTGTGTGTGTGTGTGTGTGTGTGTGTGTGTGAGAGAGAGCGTTTGCGTGTTTGTGCATGCATGAGCGTTTGTGTGTGCGTGCGTGCATGAGCGTGTGTGTGTGCATGCGTGCGTGAGCGTGTGTGTGCATGCGTGCGTGAGCGTGTGTGTGCATGCGTGAGTGTGTGTGTGTGTGTGTGTGTGCGTGTGTGCATGGGCGTGTGTGTGTGTGCGTGCGTGCGTGCATGAACATGTGTGCATGAGCGTTTGTGTGTACGTGCATGCATGAGTGTTTGTGTGTGTGTTTAAATGGACTCGTCGTCATCTTGTCGGGTTGATTTTAAAGTCACATCCTAAACATGAAACATCTAAAAATAATGGAGCCGTTGGGTGTGAATTCGAGCTCTGGGAATGAAAACATTTTCGTTATACTGTTGGATGAGAACATTCTGGACGTAAACACAAACAGATGACTATCAGCATGGTCGGAGCAGCTGCCGTTCTTTTTTTCACGTACACTTAATATTCTCATCCTCTCGGGCGACTCGGGATGATTCCAGCAGGAAAAGCAGCTCCTTTCCAGATAACCAGAGCTGTTTCCTCTACAGACGGATCTAATTGGAGTTAGACTCTGCCTACGTGCTGCTCGGAGCGTCGGAGCCGATGGAGTGATAAAAACCAGCCCAGAGCTCTGATCCAAGCGTTAGTCTGTCAGCAGACCACATGTTCCTTAGTTCTGCCCACAAACCAACAGTTTAACTGAAACCAAAGTCAGAACTATCTGGACTCAGAAATGGTCCAGTAGATAACAAAGATGTCATCACTCCAGATTTTATTAGAAAGATCTGATCAGGTTCTACAGATCGATGATCTCGCATCAACCAACATTAAACCAAAATCCACAAATCAAAAGGAAGACTTTTTATTCTGAGTCTCGTATCAGTCAGTCAAACTTGAGAGCCGAATGTCCTCTCTGTGCTGCCCAGCATGTGGAGCTCCACTGGTATTTACTACCACCAGAATGGGCAGGTTCGAGACCATCACCCTGTGGTCTCCCCAGAGGAGAGAAGACTAAACATTGAGGACAGTCCTGAGTTGCTTCAAAGACATTTAATCTGACTGAAATAGTCTCCCAACTGAAATCGGAACATTTCCAGTTGTTCTTTTATGTTTCTGAGGGTGCTCCTCTTCTTAACTTCCATTGGAGATAAAAACACAGCTGCTTGTAAACAGCTCAGTAGGGTAAGCTCAGTCTTCACAGGCCTCAGCCTGCAGGTCAAAGGTCAGGACAGGACAACTGGGGAAGGACCGAACTTGGCTAGGTCTAAAACGAGCACAGCTGGCATTGGGTCTGCTCCAGTAAAAGCAGAAGAAGAGGGACTAAACAGAGAAGTGGCTCAGAAACCAACTGATGATGTGCTGGTGAAGGTTCTCAGTCATCCTAGTCATGGTAATCCAAAAGGGTTTGAATGAAGGCAACTGGACTTCTTTGGTTTCTTGAAGACGTTTCGCTTCTCATCCGAGGAGCTTAGTCAGGTCTGACTGGAATATGGGAGAGTCAAGCTTGGAAGCTGTTGCTGTCTGTTGTTGCTGAACAAGCTGAAACTACCTATGAATACCCCTCCTCGCTATCACCTTAGAAGTTGTTGATGTTATTAGACCCTATCGTGGGGTGATGGTGGCAAAGGAGTTAAGTGCTTGTCCCGTAATCGGAAGGTTGCAACAAGTTTGAGCCCTGCTCAGCTTCTGGCTGAGGGTGATTTGGGGTTTAAAGTGACAGTGTGTATTTTTCTTGGATATTGGGGGCAGTAGATACCTAAATTGTTGCAAGCAAGCAGTATTTTTGTGTTGAAGTAAGACCTTACCAATGGATGGCCATTAGGGTCAAAAATTCAATTCAATTCAATTCAATTTTATTTATATAGCGCCAAATCACGACAAGAGTCGTCTCAAGGCACTTCACATAATAAACATTCCAATTCAGGTCAGTTCATTAAGCCGATCAGAAATAATGTGTCCTATATAAGGAACCCAGCAAATTGCATCAAGTCACTGACTAGTGTCAGTGACTTTACAGCAATCCTCATACTAAGCAAGCATAAAGCGACAGTGGAGAGGAAAACTCCCTTTTAACAGGAAGAAACCTCCAGAGCATCCTGGCTCAGTATAAGCAGCCATCCTCCACGACTCACTGGGGATCGAGAAGGCAGAGCAGGCACACACACACACACACACACACACACACACACACACACACACACACACGCACACACACACACACACACACACACACACACACACACACACACACACACACACACACACACACACACACACACACACACACACACACAAAGTAATGTGTCTATAGTTATATTGTGATTTCTTAGTAAATATTCTATTTGGCAAGAGATAAACTTTATTGTATTTATCCTAGTGGATCTATAATTAAATGGATAAACTAGTAGTAGCACATCCAACGTCAAGGAAAGCAAAAAGTTATTATCAGGAGAGGGAGAATGTTTTAGTGGTTAGCAGCAGTGTGCTAGTCGATGGCCCCCTCCATGAGGCCACCACAGCTCAGCAGAACATCATTGTAGCTTCTTCTGGGGAGAAAAACACTTAGAGAAAAAATAAATTTAACAGCTGAAATTGCAGAAAATAATACAGTTAAAGAGCAGATTGTAGAAGAGAGTAGTAGAGTGTAAAAAGTGGTCAGTGTATCCTCCAGCAGTCTAAGCCTATAGCAGCATAACTACAGAGATAACTCTGGATAATCGATCCTATTTAGTTGGAGGCATGTTGGAGTCAGGGCAAGGGAGAGCCGTCTTTACCGATTGTACACTCCACCTCCCTCTACTCCCCACTTGTCCAGATTTAGGCTAACATCAGATTTTAACCATAGGCCCTATCAAATAAAAATGTTTTAAGCCTATTCTTAAAAGAAGACAAAGTGTCTGCCTCACGGACTAAAGCTGGGAGCTAGTTCCACAGGAGAGGAGCCTGATAACTAAAAGATCTGTCTCCCATCCTAATTTTAGATATTCTGGGAACCACCAGTAAACCTGCAGTCTGAGAGCGAAGTGCTCGGTTAGGAACGTATGGAACAATCAGATCACTGATGTATGATGGAGCTTGATTATTAAGAGCTTTATATGTGAGAAGAATGATCTTAAAATCTATTCTGAATTTAACAGGTAGCCAATGTAGGGAAGCTAAGACAGGAGAGATATGATCTCTCTTTTTAATTCTCATCAGAACTCTAGCTGCAGCATTTTGGACAAGCTGAAGACTTTTAACTACATTCTGTGGACTTCCTGAGAGTAATGAATTACAGTAACCCAATCTTGATCAGTGTTGGGCAAGTTACTTCAAAACTGTAATGCATTATTTATTACTTGTTACCCTCATTTTAAAGTAATTCATTACATTACAATATTACTGATTTTAAAATGTAAGGCATTACACTACTTTTGCATTACTCTAAGTTACTTTCAACAAAACAACTTCAGTATGAGTTTGGTAATCTGATGCCTGGTGAACTCATGACACATCCGGTGGAAGGTGATGTGGTGTCTGAGCTAGGATTGCTGTTAAAAACAGTTCTTTAGAAGGATTGTTTATGTAATAAATGCAACAACAAACTGTACTCTCAGCACGCTACCAACTTAGATTAACTGAGCGGCGAGTGAGTTGGTGGGGGCTCCAAGCCTATTTCTCTTGGTCCCCAAATGCCTTGTTACGGCCCTGGATGTGGGACTGACTTCTGGGGTGATCTGATTCTATCACATGTATAAATATTAAATGCTTATATATTATTGCTTTTCACTGGTAAAAATGAGTATCGGGGATAAATCTACCTACATTTTTTCTTTTCAAGCACTTTGTTTTGTTTTCTTGATTTTATTTGAATAATTTCCTGCCCTTTCTCTCTCTAACCGTCCTGCATGCTGCATGTTCTCTCCGTCTTCCAGAAAACCCGTTTACTAGATTTCCTACTTTCTAACTAATCAGCCAAAGGGATCTTCACATGTGTGGCGCTCCAGCAGCAATGAGTTGAAATCACCGGAGCCCAGATTAACTCAGCTGAGGCAAAGCACGTCAGAAAAGTACAGAATACCAGAGAACATGCGCTGATATGAACGATCGCAGGTGAATTATTTTGTTTTAGTGGAGCGATTTTGTGAATGTTACAGCGGCCGCGCGCAGGATGCAGCTGGAGTATTTGAGCCGTTACTGCTGCGTCCTCTCTGCCCGCAAAGCTGAGTCCATAAATGACGTAATATATGCAGATACTGGAACTTTTTTCGGGTTTCCCGCAATTTGAATGTTTAAGAAACGCAGCTTGATTCTAGGTTTAAAAATGCATTGTAATTACCGCGTTACTGACAATTGTACCGAGTAAATATTACCATTTTCTTTCCCTGTAATGCCTTACATTACCACATTACAGCAAAAAGCAATGCATTACAGTAATTAATTACTTTTGTACCGCGTTACTCCCAACACTGGTCTTGATGTAATAAATGCATGAACTAGATTTTCAGCATCACTCCTGGAAAGCTTCTAATCTTAGCAATATTCCGAAGGTGGAAAAAGAAAATCCTGCAAACCTGTGTAACCTGGGATTTGAATGACATGTCCTGGTCAAAGATAACACCAAGGTTCCATACTTTGTTCTCAGAGATCAATGTAATGCCATTCAGGTCAGGTGATTGGCTAAGCAATTTCCTTTTCTGGATTTCTGGTCCAAAGATGAGAACTTCCGTCTTGTCTTGATTTAAAAGCAAAAAGTTTAGAGTCATCCAATTTTTTATGTCCTCAAGACAAGCCTGTAATCTACCCAACCGATTAGGTTCATCAGGGTTAATGGATAAATATAACTGCGTATCGTCAGCATAACAGTGGAAGTTTATCCCATGCTGTCTAATGATTTTACCAATTGGGAGCATATATATAGTAAAAAGCCCTGGGAAGTGGGAAGCTTATACTTAAGCAAAATAACGTGCACATCAGACTTCCTTTCATCACTGGCAACAAGTGAAGAGGTAAATGTGTAAAACAGCAACATTTAAGAATGACGAAAGTTTTGTAACCATTTGTTACAAATCAGTAAATGCATTTTGTCCTCGTGGGCTCCCGTAGAAGCAAACATTCTGTCCAATATGGCGTCGCCCAGAGACTTAGACCCGCTCCTATGTATTTTATACCTGATTTTTATGGTTATATGTTATGAGGCCGCCAATATTTTTCAACAGCGGGGAATCATTTCATTCATTTTAAACAACATTTTGATGGATGTTTCCAGAAATTAAAGATTAAAAACTACACACTGTCTCTTTAAAGTTTACCAGGATGTTGTGTTTGAAGGTAATCTTTTTAAGTTTCTCTGAGATTCCTACCATGTGTGGGATTACTGTGCCTTTGCGTCTGTTGTCCTTTTCTTTGCTGGTTGTTGCTTTGGATGCTTTTCCAGTCTTCTTTGTTGATTTCACAAAGGCCCAGTTAGGGTGTCTGCAGTTTTGGAGAGCTTTCTTGATGTGTTTTTCTTCCTTTTGCTTTCCTTCAGTCTTTGTGGGAATATTCTCAACCTGATGGTGTAAAGACTTGAAAACTGATATTTTGTGCTCAGTGAGTGATGTGAGTCAAAATGCAGATACTGGTCTGTATGGATCAGTTCCATGTAGACTTCAATGCTGAGACTTCCATCCTGTTCAGTTTGTACAGTAGGTGAACTTGATGTTCTTGTCCATGCGTTACTGTGCCCATATTCCAGTCAGAATTGACAAGGCTCCTCGGGTGAGAGTGAAACATCTCCAAGAAACCAAAGGAGCCCAGTCACCTTCATTCTAAACCCTTTAGATCAGTTGATGATGGTTTGATTTTCTGCAGAGACCTGGTTCTGGGTTCTTTAGGAACCAGCCCAGGAATTTCCCTACTGACAGCTGTCTGAGTCAGCTGCTACAAGGGGAACAAGTGAAACCTCAGATACAATCATAATAACAATAATCTGCTTAATTTTTGTGGAAAAAAATAATCATCTGATCCTTGTCAGGCTCTAAAACAAAACATCCAGATTTATTCCCTCTGAAATTCAGTTAAAGTTGAACAGATGAATGAAGATGACTAAACATTTCTGCACAATCACTGTGGCTCCATCACAGCCTCTTCAGGGCTTCATCAGAGCTCCATCAGGTCTTCATCAGGGCTTCATCCAGACTCCATCAGAGCTCCATAAGAGCTCTTTCAGGGCTTCTTCAGGACTCCATCAGGCCTGCATCAGAGCATAATCTTGGCTTCATTGTGCCTCCATCATAGCGCCATCAGGCCTCTATCTGAGCTTCGTCAGGCCTCCATCAGAGTTCCATCAGGGCTTTTGGTTTCTTGCTGATCTCTGGTCTTTTTCAAATCCACAAACAGGAACTTCATTGTTCCAGATGATCACGTTTTTGATATCAGAAACAAGTTCTTGTTTTTCAGACTAATGAGGCTGCATTGCCTCTGTGTATGTGTGTGTGTGTGTGTGTGTGTGTGTGTGTGTGTGTGTGTGTGTGTGTGTGTGTGTGTGTGTGTGTGTGTGTGTCCTTGTTTACTCACGTGTCTGAGATGTTTTTGCATAGCAAAGCTGCCCTCCCTGTGGAGGGTAACTCTGAAGTTCCTTTTTTCGTCCTCCACCTGAACCAATCCTCATATAAACCCTCTGATCTCTATTAAAGTAGCGCGACTCGGGTTGCAAATGACAACAGTCACCAATTCTTGTCATGTGTCTATGTCTATGTATGTCTGATCTCAGAATTGTGTGTACTGAAACTCTAATTTCCCTCTTGAATTAATAAAGTATCTTTGAATTGAATTGAATTGAATTGTGTCGATCTGATTGTGTGTCAGTGAGTCAAAGGTCCTGGTCCGTAGCCTCTTCGACCCAAATACCTGATGAGACCCTGGGGAGGTTCCCAGCACTGATCTGAGAACAGATGTATTCAGACAACAGAGAGGAGCAAACCATCCTCATGACCTTTGACCTTTAACCTGCTGGCTGTCAGTAAATCACCTGATCAGCTGTCCTTTCTCTTTATTAATGATGGAATGTTTTATCTCAAATTACACAATAATTATTTATGTGGAATCTAATCTACTTTACTCTAATCTAATCTAATCTAATCTCTAATCTAATCTAATGTTAGACATTAAGTTATTTTATGTTTAACCAAATCTTAAATTGTGGATTTATTCTCCATCCTGTCAGAAATGGTCACTGACCTGATTCTTTCTGCAAACACCTCCTGCTGCGTTCTCCCCTGAAGGTCCCCTCCTGCAGTGTTTTGCTCTTTGTGTTCTCACGTGTCGGGTTCTGCTGCCAGCCCCGGCTCGGCTCTGGTCCAGATCTTCTCCTCTGGGTTTCCTGGGAAACTCCAGCAGCTGTCAACTGGACTCAGATCAGGCGTGTTCAGACCATCAGAACAACAGAAAGTTTGCTGAATGAGAATGATCTCTGTAATTCTGACAAATTATGATAAAGCCTCTATTTTTGTTTAACCAGAGGAAAAAAGATGTTCTTACCTTTACAAAATCGTTTAGAAATCAGTTAGGAGAGGTTACAGCAGGGGTGTCAGACTCATTTTCCATCAACAAATGCCATGACATTTTTCTAAATGACAGTTTCGTATTCCATCCATCCATTTTCAGCCGCTTATCTGGAGTCAGGTTGCTGGGGCAGTAGCCTAAGCAGAGGCCCAGACTTCTGTCTCCCCACCCACTTGGCCAGCTCCTCTGGGGGAATCCCAAGGCGTTCCCTGGCCAGGTGAGAGACATAGTCCTTCCAGCGTGTCCTGGGCCTTCCTTTAGGTCTTCTCCTGGTCTTTTTCGAGCTTCTTTCGGATGACTGAGTTTCTCACCGTATCTCTAAGGGACAGCCGAGACACCCTGCAGAGAAAACTTTTTTTGGCTGCTTGTATCCGCAATCTCGTTTTTTCGGTCACTACCCAAACTCGTGACCATAGGTTAGAGTAGGAATGTAGATCAACCGGTAAATCAAGAGTTTCGCCTTCCGGCTCAGCTCTCTCTTCACCACGACAGACCGGTACAACGCCTGCAGTACTGTAGACGCCACACCAGCCTGTCTATTGAGCTCATGCTCCATTTTTCCCTCACTCGTGAACAAGACCCCGAGATGCTTAAACTCCTCCACTTGGGGGCAGGACCTCATCCCTGACCTGGAGAAGGCATTCTACACTTTCTTTCAGATTCAAGACCATAGTCTCTGATTTTCGCTCGAGGGACGCAGTCGAACGCCTTCTCCAAATCCTAAAAACACATGTAGATTGTTGGGCTAACACCTGTGCAGCTTCCAGGACCCCCATAAGGGTACAGAGCTGGTCCAGTGTTCCACGGCCAGGACAAAAGCCACATTGTTCCTCCTGAATCTGAGGTTTGACAAGCCACCGTACCCTCCTCTCCAGAACTCCTGAACAGATCTTACCAGGGAGGCTCAGGAGTGTGATCCCCCTGAAGTTCACACTCGTGAACTACAGGGGGATCACACTGACCAGCTGAGAGACAACTAGGGTTGTGGAGGACCACAACCCCAGTCTGCCAATCCAGTGGAACTACCCCCAATGTCCACACGATGTTGCAGAGCTGCATCAGGCAACACAGTCCTACAACATCCAGAGTCTTCAGGAATTCCAGGTGGATCTCATCCACCCCCAGAGCCTTGCCACCGAGGAGTTTTTTGACCAACGCAGGGACCTCGGCCCCAGAGATTGGAGAGCCCAACCCAAAGTACCCAGACTCCCCTTCCCCACTGGAAGACATGCTAGTAGGATTGAGAAGGTCTTTGAAGTATTCTGCTCACCGATCCACAACATCCCAAGTAGAGGTCAGCAGCACACAGTCACCACTATAAACAGTGTTGGTGGCACACTGCTTTCCCCTCCTGAGGCACCTGATGGTGGACCAGAATCTTCTTGAAGCAGTAGGAAAGTCTTGCTCCATGGGCTCTCTGAATCACTCCCACGTCCAGGTGTTTGCCTAAGCGACTGACTGAAGCAAGAGCATTTGGACATATGAGGCTGGAAAATGGAAAAGGTTCTGAGAAGGTCGAACATACAGGAAAGTGTACAAGCTGGTCTTGTTCCAGTTGGTTGATTTAGTGCTGTGAAGCTTTGATCATGTCAGAGAGCGGCGTGATGACTCTCGATTCAGCTGAGTGAGATGATCATTGATGTAAGAATCACACCATTCAGAAACCACACACACACACACACACACACACACACACACACACGCACGCACGCACGCACACACACACACACACACACACACACACACACACACATTTACTGATAAACACTCACTAGCTCATTGCCACCTGTGTGTGAAGGTGTGTGTGTGCATGGGTTACTGACTGACTTCGTTGTAAAGTGCCTTAGGGGGTTGTAGAATCCTACACCCTATCAAATACAGGCCATTCACAAACATCGAGGAAAAAAACATCAGCACCCCTCCTTTGCCTGCCGATGGTTGGTGATAGTTCTTAATAACAGACAAAATCATGAGTGAAAACTGGAAGCAGCTCACCTGAGTTTTCTGTTACCTGCAGGTGGGTCTGAGCTGGATCCTGGAGCTGACAGGTGAGCTGTTGCAGAACCTGCAGAACCTCCTGGTGGCACTGTTGTTCCGAGCAGAGAGTATTAGAGAGACCACCCTTTGGGAGATCAAAGACCGAGCCAGCACATTGGCTGAGCTGATCCCGGTCCGACAGGTTGGGGAGCTGCCGGACCAGATCCAGCAGGTTCTCCGAGACCTGCAGGAACTCTCCAAGATTCTCCTGCAGCTGGTGGTCAACACCACACCGCTTTACAGCATGGTGAGTCCAGAGAGGGAAACACAAACTAACACATCACAAACTAACAGCACATCTGAAAACTACGGGACAGCAAAAGGGACAAAATAAAACCTTAGTGACAGCAATTGTAGACCTGAGTCTGTTTGATGATTTATCAGCCACAATGGCAGGGTGGTGACTCTTCCCACCTGGGCAGTCAGTCATAACCAACATCCACTGCCTGGATCATTGACTGATTTGACTGTTATCAGCAACCAGAGACCAAACGGAGGATCCCAGCTGTTTTTTTTTTAACCCTGATACTGACTTGTTGCGACTTGGAACTAAGAACAAAAGAGTGCCTCAGATTCTAGAGGTACAGGTGTCAGTATGAACACATGACATGACTGGTGTGCCTGTGTGTTTCAGCTAGAGCTGCCGTCACCTCAGGAGTTGGAGGACTTCCTGAACCAAGAGGACTTTGTGTTAGATGGCTCATCCCGTCGTAGTTCCACAAACAGTCTCTTCCTCAAGGCAATGGACGGCCGTCCTCGTCGTCGTCGTAGTCTCTATGCTCGTGCCAACCGAGGCTCTGGTCCCCAAAGTCCTGAGCCCCCCAACGACCGCCGCTCCAGCATGAAAGAGTCATCCAATCCAGATGTGGAAGGTATGGCCCCATCTTCTGAAGGCAACACTTTCCGAAGGCCATCTGCTACCGAGCTTCTGCTCACTCCACTCAAACAGTTTGTGTCCCAAAGCCAGAAGGCTTTTGAATACCTGAGCCCCAACTCTACCGGCAACGACGCCATTGTCGCAGCAACAGATGACTTTTAAACGCCGTGTTGCAATTGGATCTGATCCCTTCTTAGTCACAGCCTCTGACCCCGCCCCTTCACCCATTGCATCCTCTGTTTTATTTCACTCTTCTAGTGGCGAGAACACATCCATGTGGGACTCCCGACGCCTCAAGAACACATCTGATTGGCCGGTTTATTAACCACAGAAAAAGCCTTTGTAGGTTTTCCATCTAAGCAGAATTCCAGTCTCGGAGACGAGTGGATTTCCTGAACTCTGGGCTGATTTTTCTTTGGAATAACAGGAATATAAACTCAGTCTTTTTACATTTCATACAAAATCCTATATTTCATTTTTCTTACAGAATATGAAAGAAGTCTAATGGTCTAAAATCTACATCTCAGATTTGTTAACAGGCTTTAGCCTCGAGATAATTCATTGAGTGTATTTTGTGTTTGATTTAATGAGATTTTCTGAAACGATTCTTTTACCACAGAAAGTCGTGACATTATGGAAGTTTTGATGTTTGAGTCGTTGTGGCTGTTCCAGGAAGTGATTTCTTCAGTTCTGAATAAACTCAGTAATCATTTATCATCTGACTGTTTTTTGTCATCAGCACTTTGCACCATCATCTGATTCATGTGTGGATCCAACTGAGAGGCGTGATGAAATAAAGATTTTAAGATTTGGAATTTTCTTTATTCAGGTGTTTCTTCTTTTGCACCACATGAGGAGCTGCTTCACAACTTTAACACAAAAAATACAGCTCTGCTTTAACAAATACCAAAACGTTCCTCTGTTTTTAACGTTTAATCCAAGTATCAGCAGAACAGAAAAAAATCAATAAAAACATTTCATAAAAACGAAGAAGACAACCGGTCACTTTTTAGAAACAGACTCGATTCTTCCTCCTGAACATCAGGAGATGTTCCTCAGACTGAAATGACCATCTCAGGGTGTTTCTAGAAACAGCTCAGCTACTTCACCATGAAACAGATCAAACATCTGGGAACATCTCACTTGTTAGTTTGTCTGAGGACTCTTGGACCTTCAGCTGAGTGTGGATCTGTTAGCGCCTCCTACAGGCCAATTCTTCATGGTCCAACCTCAAGGTGTTTATATTTTATTTCTATAAAATATAATTACAATAGAACAAAACTTGATGGTAGGACTGGCCGAACATTCATTAGAACCATCAGAGTCCTGGCTTATCTTCTGAGGATCAGGATTACCAGGATTGTCTGGAATCAGAGTCTCCAGGATTCCTCCTCTGAGGAACCAAACTTCCTCCTAGCCTCTGATAGCTCCTACATGCTTCCCGCTCTGCTTCAACCTGAAAATAAACATCTGCAAAATCTCTTGTGATCAACTTCCAATCTATGAATCGTCCCTTCAACCTTCTTCAGCTCATCCAGGCTCTCCGCAGTAGGCCTCAGACAGGAAGTCCTTACTGGCTTCTTCTCATTTGGATCACTGGACATGACTCTGTGTTGCATCTACTCGGCCCGTTTCTTCCCAAACACGGCAGACACGGTCCTGACGATGCCCTTGACCCTAGCCACGCTCTTTCTCAGTGCTCGAGTCTCTCTGACCAGGTCCACCAGCTGGTGGAACACCAGCAGGACGCCGTGGTACGTCTCAGCCGCCGACACTTCAAAGAACCCACATCTCTCTGTCAGAGCGAGCAGCTGACCCTCTTCACCAGAGACTCTGCGATGTTGCTGCAGGTCACGCTTGTTCCCTACGATGACGACGGGAACAGATGATGGTTTCCTGCCACGGCGAATCAGCTGCAGCTGCTGCCGAACCGCCTCAAAGCTGCCACGGTCACAGATGTCGTAGACGAGGATGGTCCCGTCGGCCCACTGCAGCTGTTTGTCGCTGATGGAGCTGCTGTTCAATCCGGCCTGAAAGAAGAAAAAAAAAACTTCAACATCATAGGGGACAGCCCCG
Source organism: Nothobranchius furzeri (assembly GCF_043380555.1). NCBI lineage: Eukaryota > Metazoa > Chordata > Actinopteri > Cyprinodontiformes > Nothobranchiidae > Nothobranchius > Nothobranchius furzeri. Next base: position 59,953,357 of record NC_091745.1, on the reverse strand, counting down.
CTCCTGGCAACATGGCAGCTCCTGTATCTCCTGGCTTCACTTTTCCCCAACAGCAGGAGGCGGAGTCATTTCATCCAGAACCAATCTATCCTTTTAAATAAACTTGTGTCATTCCTCAGTCATCAGCAAACTTGCCAGATGACTCAGGTGAGCGTACCAGAGAGTCCCAGATGTTGATGCAGGTCTCCTGACCATCGATTCTGTCGACTCGACTGTAGATCGACTCTAAAAACCAGACACATTCAGGAGATGTTCAGACCAAAGCACATGACACCACACCACACACACTACACATGCACACACTACACATGCACACACTCACACATGCACACACTCACCGATATCTCCATATTCTCCTATAAACCTTCTGGTCAGAAATCTGACAGTCAGAGCTGCACAAAGAAAGAAAAATAAATGACCTCTTTTGTTCTCTATGAAGACATTCACTAGTAATCATTTGTATTTATTGAAATGTTAGAATATTTCATTCAAATAAATTCATCAAATTAACTTTATAACTAATGAATGTTTTTTCTGTACTCTGCTGAATTTAAAGTCTTTCTGTAATTAGAATAAAATGTTAGTTTAACCAGCTTCAACTGCTCATGCCTGCATTGTTTTCTTTTATAGAACCTAACATTTTAAATGTTCAAAATTTTCTCACCCGTCTTTCCGACGCTTCGTCCCCCCAGCAGCAGGATGTTCACCTCCACCCTCTGCTGGTTTCCCTCCATCACCTCCACACGGCTTCTGTCCTCCACCACCATCAGGAATCTCTGCAGGTTCTGTTTTCTGGATCTCAAGCTTCTGTGATTCCTGCTGCAGCTCCTGGTCCTGTTATAGAGGGGGTGGGCGTGGCCTCAGCCTGACTGCACGCTCTGATTGGTGGGTGACTGAAGTTGAGACCATAGAGCCTTTGTGTCTTTGTGAGGACAGGGGTCCTCTATCTGTGGCTCTGGAGCCACACGTGGCCCCTCAGACCCTCTGAGGTGGCTTCCTAGCTTCAACACAAAACAACCTGAACCTGAAATACGTTTTAATCCTAATCAGAAATATACAACATCTGATGTGTTTTAGTGTTTTTAGGACATTCATTTAATGTTTTCATTTAACTGCATTAGGAGGACACATCTGCATTAAAAAGACATCTGCATTAGGAAGAGAGGTTTGCATTGGGAGGACGTGTTAATTAGGAGGATATGTCTGGATTAGAAAGGCACACGTGCATTAGGAAGACATGTCAGCATTACTGTCCATCAAGTGTTTTTTGTCTTCTATTTTAGAGCAAAATCCAAATTTATTACCAAAATAATCACGTATTTAATCAACAGAACTTAATGACATGAATATACTACTACTAATGATAATAATATAAGGTATATGTAGCATTCAGTCAATATCGAGAAGGCCGGAACTGATGGTGAATGATGATTTATTGAGCCGTCCGTATCATCAACCAACCAACGTAAGAGCTAGGCATAAACAAAAAATAAATAAATCATAAAATAAACCATAATGCATAACTGATTACATTGGTAGTCGTTTTCACAATTAATACAATCATATAGACACGTTCCGTTTTCATAACAACATTCTGAATTATAATTACAAACCTTGTTCCCCTTATCAACTGAAGCTAGACAGAAGTATTCTTCAAACTTTCTTTGTCTTCTTCTCCGTGAACTGCTAATAGCCTATCCTTTGCTCCGTCTTCACTTCTAATAGATTTCCGTTTGCTTCTTCTGTGTTGCGCCCGTTGCGCCTCCCTACTTGGCTACGGTTGCTATGACGCTATCAAAATAAAAGCCCGTATACCTTTGCCGTTGTTAAACATAAAGAAATAGTTCACCTTTACACTCCCACCAAATTATTTACTATTGAACATATAAACACAAATAATTTTTCCATAACAATAACAGTAGCTTAACAGATACTTTGTATAAAATTCAAAGACAAAAAATGAATAAATAAAACATTTTCCAACACTTTAAAGCATTGTAGATTCAAACATTACAGTCTTCTAACAACAAGACCAACTTATGAACAGGGCGTTCTACCACAGACATTTTGCTGACACGTTGGCCCTTGTTGTTTAGATTTTTGTCTGCAGAGGCTATTTTGACCTTTCTGACAAGTCCATCAGTGTCCTGCACAGTGTCCACGATTCGACCAAGTTTCCATTGAGAGCGTGGTAGCATGTCATCTTTGTCCATCACTATGTCTCCAATTTGCATGTTTCTTTTAGGTGTGTGCCATTTTTGTCTCACTATAAGGTTCTGAAGGTACTCTTTTCTCCATCTGCTCCAGAACTGCTCAAGAAGGTACTGAACTTGGCACCACCGCTTTCGTGCATACATGTCCTCTTTTATGAATGTTCCTGGTGGAGGCAGAGCACTTGAAGTTTTCATTGTGATGAGATGGTTTGGAGTTAGTGGCTCCAGACTGTTTGGATCGTTAAGATTGTCCGTAGTTAAAGGGTGGCTGTTTACTATTGCAGCTGCTTCATAGAGAAAAGTCCTGAGTAAAGAGTCAGTAAGCCGACCTGGAGTGAGAGCCAATGTTGCGTTGAGAACATTTTTCACAGTCCGTATTTGTCGTTCCCATACTCCACCTGCGTGACTTGCGTGAGGTGTGTTTAGAACAAAATCACATTGTTTTTCTGCAAGGAAGGCTGATAGCTTGCCAGTGTCCATTTCACTTTGTGCTGCATTGAGTTCGTTTTTGGCACCTATGAAATTAGTACCCTGATCACATTTTATTTGTCTGACAGAGCCTCTTAGAGCGATGAAGCATCTGAGTCCATTTATAAAGGTGTCCGTAGATAAGTCCTCTAACATTTCTACATGCACTGCACGTGAATAGAAGCATGTGAAAAGGAGTCCATACCTTTTCTGTTTTTTACGTGCTTGTTTGGTCAGAAATGGTCCAAAAACATCCATACCACAGTAGGTGAAGGGTGGAGATTGTTCAGTCCTCTCTGTGGGTAAATCCCTCATTTTTTGTCCTTCCACAGGCCTTCTTTGTTTACGACAGAACACACACTGCCGAATGTAGGAGGAAACCCTTTGGCTCAATTTTGGGATCCAATAGCCACTGGATCGTATCTCATTCATGGTGAAGCCTTTTCCTTGATGATTAACTCTTTCATGAGACTGTGCGATTATCAGTTTTGCAATGTGATGTTCTCCGGGAATGAGTGTTGGCTGTTTGATTGAATTGGGCAGAGATGAAAGCTGAAGCCTTCCACCAACCTTGAGCACACCGTCTTTGTTTATGAAAACATCCAAGTTGCTTATTTTGCTGTTCTTTGGGAGTTGTTTGCCTTTTTTGAGTGTGTCTATTTCATTTTGATACACTTGTCCTTGCAAATCTTTGATGATCACAGTTTCAGCTATTTTTCTTTCAGCTACAGTGGTGAGTGTCTTTGATTTGTCTTTGAGCAGATATCGTCTGAGACGTGCTACAGCACTAACTGCACAGGACCAGGAGGAGAACTTTGTGAGGTGGTCACTGAGACTTGCATGTTTTACAGCTTGAGTGTTTAGGGTCTGCACCTTTCTCACCTCTGGGTCTCCTACTGGGAGCTCGATAGTCTTTCTTGTTGGAAGCTGTATTTCTCCTTTCCACAGAAACTGAGGGCCGGTGAGCCAGTTGGATGAAAGCAGTTCCTTTACAGAAGTGCCCCTGGAAGCCATGTCGGCGGGATTTTCATCAGTAGGTACATGAAACCATTGTTGCGGTGAAGTGTGGCTCCGTATTTTCTGCACTCTATTCGCAACAAATGTGTGGAAGCGCCTTGCCTCATTATTTATGTATCCTAAAGTGACCTTTGAATCTGTCCAAAAGAACTCTTCTACATCATCGTAGAGCAGCTCCTCCTTTAGCATTTTGCTCACTGTGACTGATACTGTGGCTGCGGTGAGTTCCAACCTGGGTATAGTGGTGACCTTTGTGGGTGAGACACGTGCTTTGCCCATGACAAAGGCACAATGAACTTCTTTGTTTTTGTTTGTGAGTCTAAGATAGGTACATTGGCCGTATCCTGCGGTGCTTGCATCTGAAAAGTGATGTAATTCTCTTTTGATCACTTCTCCAAATTCTGCAGGAGCATAACATCTGTTTATCTGGACGTTCTTTAAATTTTGCAGGTCTCCTTTCCAGCACTCCCACCGTGGCCTGAGGTGATCTGGTATTGGGTCGTCCCAGTCTGTTCCTTGACGGCACATTTCTTGGAGAATTCCCTTGCCGTTGAGCACATAAGGAGCTAAAAATCCGAGGGGATCATATATTGCTGCAACTGCTGATAGGATGCCCCGCCTGGTTGGGGGTTGGTCCTTCAGCATGATGTTGAACGTAAAGCAGTCTTTCTCTACATTCCAATAAATGCCAAGGGCTCTTTCTGTTTGTGTCTCTTTGAATGTCAAGTCCTTTGTTTTTGTATCTGTTGCCAGCTCTGATGTTGGGATGCTGTTTAAAACATCAGTGTTGTTGGATACAAACTTATGCAGCCTTAATCCACCCTTTGCACATAGCTCACGTGCTTCCTTTACTAGTTGAATAGCATCCTCAGTTTTTTGTACGCTGGTGACTCCGTCATCTACATAGAAGTCCCTGGTTATGAACTGTGAGCCTACAGGATATGCAGATCTGTTTTCCTTAGCCAGATGTTTGAGTCCATAGTTCGCACACCCTGGGGATGAAGCAGCGCCAAAAAGGTGGACTGTCATCCTGTATGCTTGTGGCTGGCTGTTCACGTCACCATCTTTCCACCATAAGAAGCGCAAATAGTTGCGATCATCTTCCTTAACCTGAAACTGGTGGAACATTTTTTCAATGTCGCACATTAGAGCGACTTTATGCTGTCTGAAGCGCATCAAAACACCAGTTAGACTGTTGATCATGTCAGGGCCATTTAGTAAATGATCATTAAGGCAGGTACCATTGTGCTTAGCTGAACAGTCAAAAACTATGCGCAACCTGTCAGGTTTCTTTGGATGATAAACACCGTGGTGAGGTATATACCATGTCTCACCAGGTGGTCCAATATCGTCAGTTTCTTCTGCATCACCTCTTTTGATCATTTCATTCATGAATTTCATGTAATCCTCCTTGTATTTTTGATCCTTCATGAGTTTGCGTTTCAGTGGACTTAGTCTGCTTTCAGCAAGTTTTCTGTTAGTTGGCATTTGTGGTCTTTTCCTGAACGGCAATGGCATTTCATAATTTCCCTTTTTCGTTTGTACTATGCCTTCCTCAAGTTTTTGGAGGAATAATAGATCCTCTTGTGACACAGTCTTTTCATTTCTTTCAGCGTCTTTAAAGTCTCTTTCCAATACACGTATTGCGTCTGCTGGAGTGGAAGGAGGAACCTCTTTAACGGTGCATCTGTGACAAAGCCTGGTTGTCATGTCTGTTTTCTCTTCGGGGTCTGAGTTGCCTACAATGCTCCATCCCAAATCAGTCCGAAGAGCATAAGGTTCATTATCTTTTCCTAAGATTACTTGTTTAGGTGCTAGAGCTCTAGGACAAGTATAACCTATGAGGAGACTTATCTCACAACTGAGAAGTGGAGGGATTTCATCTGCAATGGGCAGCAAGTGACTCCACTGTTTGGCTGTTTCACATGTGGGTATGTGTTCTCTGTTAGCAGGGATGCAGTCCTTTGAATATGCCGTAGGAAGCTTTATGACTGTGGCTGAGTTATAGCCTCTCACCAAGAGATCAGACACCCTTTCACTGCTTACAACTGCATTTTTTCCCATCATGGTAGTCAGTTTTAGCTTTACTGGGCAAACATCTGCCTGCAGCTCATGTGTTACATCCTGATCAATGAAGACAGCATCACTCTGCGTGTCTAATAGCGCATAAACCAGTTTTTCTTTGAGTGGGTTGTGAGCAGTTGACAGCCACACTGGAACTATCATTGATGTGCTGATTGTGTGTTCAGGTCTGGTAACATTGAGTGACATAGCCGTCGCTGCTGCAGGTGAGTTAACTTGAGTTCCATTATTTACACTCACATGTGTCTCCTTTTGTAGGCTGTTCCAATAATTGTCGTCATGAAGACAGGTAGGATGCCTCTTTGAGCAGGTGTCACAACTGAAGCGGTGTTTGCAGTCTTTGGCATTGTGACCTTGTTTTAGACAACCATAACAAAGTTTATTCTCCTTCACAAACTTTCTTCTGTTTTCTAGAGACAGTTTTAAGAAGTCTGGACACTTGTGGAGTGGATGTTCAATCTGACACAGAACACATGAAAAATCCTTTGATGTTATTATTATTGACTGTGTGTTACTTTGTTCCGTTGAATTTGTCTTAAAAACACTTGCTTTGTTCCCTTTTCGTTCTCTTGTGTTTCCTTTGTCGCTGTTAGTTTCAGAGTAACGAAGGGCATGAATGGAGGTGAATGGGTTACATGCAACTTCAGCTTCAACAGAGAGAAAGGATGCAAAGTCACTAAAACTTGGAAACTCACCACCTTCCATTAAAGTCTTTGTTACCTGTCTGTTCCATCTTGCATTTATCCAATCTGGTAGTTTGTGCAGTAATTTTTGATTTTCCTCGCAGTCGTTAAGTATTTGCAAACCCTTTACGTGAGGCATAGCGAGCATGCATGCATTTAGGAAGTCCGCAAAAGTTCTTAATCCATCAGCATCTCTGGACTGCACCTTTGGCCAGTTTGATAGTTTCTCTCTGAATGATTTCTGTATAATAAAGGGCTGGCCGTATCTTTGGTTTAACTTGTCCCAAGCGTCCTTATATGCGGCTTCATCACTCCTAAAGAAAGTCCCTTCAATGCATTTGCGAGCTGACCCTGTTACATATCTCTTCAAATAGTACAGTTTATCTGCTGCTGAGATGCCCCTTTGATCAATCAGTGATGTAAATGTGGATTTCCATTCAATGAAATGCATTGGGTCGCCACTAAAAACTGTTGGTTCTGGCGTAGGAAGTTTGTTTAATCTTATGCTGTCTTGAACTGCCTGTGCTAGCTGGGTAACACTGGAGGGAGCTTCCTGCACTGCTGGTGCCAACTCAGTAACAGTAGGGGGGGCTGTCTGCACAGAACCAAAGGAGACTGCTGGTAACGGCTGTTTAGGTGTGATGTTTGGGCTCACCTTTTCATCTGTAATTGACTGTACATCACCCACTTGTAGTAAATGCCTGTCATATGCTTCAAATCTGGCTCGAGCTGCTTTCACATCCCTTTGTGCTCTCAGGCGTTCTAACTCTGCATTTTGAACTGCCACCTGTTTTTTATGCTCTTCCTCTAGAGCCCTTATTTTTTCTTGTTGTCTTTGTTCCTCCAGCGCGACCTCATACTCAACCTCCTTTGCTGCTAGTTCTGCTGCTGCTTCAGCTCGTTTTGCTGTAAGATGGGAAGCTGAGGATCGCTGGCTGCGATTTGATGCTGCAGTTGATCCATATATGGAAATGGCGTATTCATGCTCTAAAAGTTCACGTAAACGAGCTTTTTCACGATCTGCATCAAAATCTCCATCAACACCACTTATTCTTTCCAGAATTATCCCTATGATCTCCTTAGTTACTGCTTCACATGCATCGATCTTTCTCCTTACGTCAGATGATGGTGCCATTTGGGTTCTATTTTCTGAATATAACTTTAATAGATCATCTCTCCTTTCTTCTATTATGTCAGCAAGTTCTGACATCTCCTTCACTGTTATATCTTCCTTTAATTTTTCTCTTGTTTCACGTGCCTGTGCTTTCCATTGCTCATAAAGGACAAGCATTCTTTTTTCCTTTTTGATCATTTCTTCCCGTAGATATATTATCATTTTTTCTGTTTGTACTTTAACTCTTTCAGAGCGTCTTGGCAGATCTGACGTGTTTTGAATTTTATCTTGAAGTTCACTTATCATTTGTTCTTTGCATTTGATTGAATCTTTAATGTCCTGTCTCGCATTACTTTCATCCTGAAGTGAGTCCTTTAGGTCTTGAATTTCCCTTTGCAGAGTTGTCATCTGTTCAGTTAGGGCCGTTTGACTTACTGTTGCAGCCTGTAAGTCTTCCATTTTACTTTGCCTTGATCCGTTTCAATTCCTGACCAACTTCTGCCCTCTGCTGGACGTTGCGGGTACTGCCGTTGAACCGTGAAACCACACCGTTCGGCAAGAGGGGGCGGTCAAGCTCTTACTGTAGCATTCAGTCAATATCGAGAAGGCCGGAACTGATGGTGAATGATGATTTATTGAGCCGTCCGTATCATCAACCAACCAACGTAAGAGCTAGGCATAAACAAAAAATAAATAAATCATAAAATAAACCATAATGCATAACTGATTACATTGGTAGTCGTTTTCACAATTAATACAATCATATAGACACGTTCCGTTTTCATAACAACATTCTGAATTATAATTACAAACCTTGTTCCCCTTATCAACTGAAGCTAGACAGAAGTATTCTTCAAACTTTCTTTGTCTTCTTCTCCGTGAACTGCTAATAGCCTATCCTTTGCTCCGTCTTCACTTCTAATAGATTTCCGTTTGCTTCTTCTGTGTTGCGCCCGTTGCGCCTCCCTACTTGGCTACGGTTGCTATGACGCTATCAAAATAAAAGCCCGTATACCTTTGCCGTTGTTAAACATAAAGAAATAGTTCACCTTTACAGTATATGTGATAAATGTCCATGGACCTGACTGTCCCTTCAGAGGTCAGAGATCATGCTGTACCGATGAAACAGGAGAAGAAACCACCAGAGGTGCAGCACCCCCTACTGGACTCTTCTGGACTTTTCACCCCATTTAGTTTTTTATTTACTGTTTATTTTCATTTTTTGTAATTTACTGTTTATTCTTATTCACTTGAAGATTTGAAAGTCAAACTTAAATCTCAAATCTACATAAAAATAAACAAACATGAAATCATCAGATCACATTTGAACTTGTTTTAATTTCGTGTTTTGTTTTCAATATTTTAAATTATTTAAAAAAATAAATTAATTTAAAACCAACAAAAATAATGTTTTCCATTTTAATCCCAAAGCTCTTTATTATTTATTAATTTAATAAGATAAACATTGTTGACAAATTATAAACTTTATTCTGAAAAGCTGTAAAATGATCTAAAATATAAACAGCAGGTGTTTCATACTGCTGGTGAAACCATCTTTATAAAAACTCTTTAAAAACAGTTAACACAAAGTTAAAAAATTATATTCAATGAAAATAAATAAAATAAAAGCATAAACAAGCTGGAAAGATAGAATAAAACATAAAAGATGCACTAAAACCGCTTTTATAAATCTATAAATGGTTCCAGCATAAGGGCATTTTTACCATCAGTCAGCAGAAAGCCACAGTCTCCTCCGAGCTTGAGCTGCGTCCTCAGCAGGTCCAGCGCCAGATGGTCAGGTTACCTGGGTGTCTGAGAAGGGGGTGACCCAAAGAGGTGAGACATGAACAGGCGAGGAGCCGCTGAGGGTGAAACGGGACTGATGTGTTTCTCCGTCATGTGTCAGTTCAATGCCGAGCGGCTGCAGCTGAAGGAGACAGAAGACCAACTATCTTCACCAGATGTTTGTCTTCACTGACAATCGCAAATCAAAGGAACTGGACCTGACAAGTCTGAACCAACTGATCAATAAAAACTTGCTTTTGGTTTTCCATTCAGAATCAGGCTCCAGGTCCTTGGGAGTGGGCCCTCAGGCTTAATAAAGCAAATCATGGAAATCTCATAAATATTAGAACAAATTCAACTGAGCAGAAAACTAGAAAAATTAAATGTGGGTTGTTGAACATTAGATCCATTTTTTCTAAGACTTTGTTAATGACTTGATTTGTGATAATCAGATCTCTTTGCTCTCTCTCACAGAATCCTGGCTGCAGCAAGAGGACTATGTTAGCTTAAACGAGTCGACTCCTTCAAATTATTTAAATCATCATATTGCTCGAAGTACAGGGCGAGGAGGAGGAGTAGCAACCATTTTTCATTCGGATTTATTAATCAGTCCCTTACCAATTAATAGCAACAGTTCGTTTGAACATCTTATTCTTAGTTTTCCTAATCCATATTGCAAAACTGTAAAACCACTCTTGTTTGTAGTTTTATATCGTCCACCAGGCCCTTACTCTGAGTTTTTGGATCAGATCTCTGCTTTTTTATCTGATTTGGTGCTAAATACTGATAAGGTCATTGTAGTGGGGGGATTTCAACGTTCATGAAATGAATTGCCTCAATGTAGCCTTTAGTAATATCTTAGACTCAATTGGTTTTACTCAAAGAATACGTAGCTCCACCCACTCCTGCCATCATACATTGGACCTTGTTCTGACTTATGGCATTGAGTGTGAGGAAATAACGATCTTTCCACATAATCCAGTCCTCTCGGACCACTTTCTGATAACCTTTGAGTTTTTTATAACTGAGTTCTCGAGACATGAAAGTAAATTTCACTATAGTCGGTCTCTATCTGACAACGCAGTTGCATCTTTTAAATCAACTGTTCCATCTTTACTGTCCTCAGCATCTCAGAGGCATGTAGCAGAGGGCAATATTTTCAGTTCAAGCCCCTCACAAATTGATGCCTTAGTTCATCATGTGAATTCCTCTTTACGTGTGGCATTAGATGATGTTGCCCCTTTAAAAAAGAAGGTAATTAGAGACAGGAGGTTGGCTCCCTGGTTTAATTCTCATTTACGAGCCTTAAAACAAAACTCTGGGAAATTGGAGAGAACATGGCGCTATACGCACCATGAGGAGGCCTACCTATCCTGGAAAAATAGTCTTGTGCTTTATAAAAACAAGCTTCAACAAACTAGAACTGCTTATTTTTCAGCATTAATTGAGGAGAATAAGCATGATCCTAAATTTCTTTTCAGTACAGTTGCTAAACTTACACAGAATCATAGCTCTGAGCCATCTATTCCCTTAGCCCTCAGCAACAATGACTTCATGGGATTTTTTACAAGTAAAATTAATTATATTAGAAACAAAATCATTAGTATCCTCCCTAATGTGATTTCTTCTTCCTCAGTAAGTGAGGCAGCTTCAGAGGACCGTTTTGATCCAGTTGAGCTTTCAGATTTATCAAAAATATTAGCTTCATCTAAACCTTCAACTTGCATTTTAGATCCAATCCCAACCAAATTAGAAGCATTTCCTTTGGTTACTGCCCCCATTCTAGATATAATCAATCTATCCTTAGTAAATGGATATGTACCACAGGATTTTAAGGTTGCTGTAATCAAACCTTCACTTAAGAAGCCTTCTCTGGATCCAGATGACCCAAAGAATTACAGACCAATATCTAACCTTCCATTTTTATCCAAAGTCCTGGAGAAAATAGTGGCCATCCAAGTATGTCAGCATTTAAACACCAATGCTCTGTTTGAGGAATTTCAGTCTGGTTTTAGAGAGTATCACAGCACTGAAACTGCATTAGTGAGAGTTACAAATGATATTCTCATGGCCTCAGATAAGAATCTTGTGTCTGTTCTAGTCTTGTTAGATCTCAGTGCTGCCTTTGACACAGTTGATCACAATGTTCTTTTAGAAAGACTTGAACATGCTGTAGGGATCAAAGGAACAGCGCTAGACTGGTTTAAATCCTACCTGTCTGACAGATTTCATTTTGTAAACGTACATGACAAATCGTCTTCATACTCCAGGGTTACTTGTGGAGTACCACAGGATTCAGTGCTTGGACCAATTCTTTTTACTATATATATATGCTCCCAGTTGGTAAAATCATTAGACAGCATGGGATAAACTTCCACTGTTATGCTGACGATACTCAGTTATATTTATCCATTAACCCTGATTAACCTAATTGGTTGGGTAGATTACAGGCTTGTCTTGAGGACATAAAAAATTGGATGACTCTAAACTTTTTGCTTTTAAATCAAGACAAGACGGAAGTTCTCATCTTTGGACCAGAAATCCATAAAAGGAAATTGCTTAGCCAATCACCTGACCTGAATGGCATTACATTAATCTCCAAGAACAAAGTAAGGAACCTTGGTGTTATCTTTGACCAGGACATGTCATTCAAATCCCAGGTTACACAGGTTTGCAGGATTTTCTTTTTCCACCTTCGGAATATTGCTAAGATTAGAAACATCCTTTCCAGGAGTGATGCTGAAAAACTAGTTCATGCATTTATTACATCAAGACTGGATTACTGTAATTCATTACTCTCAGGAAGTCCACAGAATGTAGTTAAAAGTCTTCAGCTTGTCCAAAATGCTGCAGCTAGAGTTCTGATGAGAATTAAAAAGAGAGATCATATCTCTCCTGTCTTAGCTTCCCTACATTGGCTACCTGTTAAATTCAGAATAGATTTTAAGATCATTCTTCTCACATATAAAGGTCTTAATAATCAAGCTCAATCATACATCAGTGATCTGATTGTTCCATATGTTCCTAACCGAGCACTTCGCTCTCAGACTGCAGGTTTACTGGTGGTTCCCAGAATATCTAAAATTAGGATGGGAGGCAGATCTTTTAGTTATCAGGCTCCTCTCCTGTGGAACCAGCTCCCAGCTTTAGTCCATGAGGCAGACACTTTGTCTACTTTTAAGAATAGGCTTAAAACATTTTTATTTGATAGGGCCTATGGTTAAAATCTGATGTTAGCCTAAATCTGGACAAGTGGGGAGTAGAGGGAGGTGGAGTGTACAGTCGGTAAAGACGGCTCTCCCTTGCCCGGACTCCAACATGCCTCCATCTAAATAGGATAGATTATCCAGAGTTATCTCTGTAGTTATGCTGCTATAGGCTTAGACTGCTGGAGGATACACTGACCACTTTTCACACTCTGCTACTTTCTTCTACAATCTGCTCTTTAACTGTATTATTTTCTGCAATTTCAGCTGTTAAATTTATTTTCTCTCTAAGTGTTTTTCTCCCCAGAAGAAGCTACAATGATGCTCTGCTGAGCTGTGGTGGCCTCATGGAGGGGGCCATCGTCTAGCACATTGCTGCTAACCACTTAAACATTCTCCCTCTCCTGATAACTTTTTGCTTTCCTTGACGTTGGATGTGCTACTACTAGTTTATCCATTTAATTATAGATCCACTAGGATAAATACAATAAAGTTTATCTCTCACCAAATAGAATATTTACTAAGAAATCACAATGTAACCATAGAAACATTTCTTTGTCTTTGTCTGTGTGTGTTTCTGCTCTGTCTTCTCGATCCCCAGTGAGTCATGGAGGATGGCTGCTTATACTGAGCCAGGATTCTCTGGAGGTTTCTTCCTGTTAAAAGGGAGTTTTCCTCTCCACTGTCGCTTTATGTTTACTTAGTATGAGGATTGCTGTAAAGTCACTGACACTAGTCAGTGACTTGATGCAATTTGCTGGGCTCCTTATATAGGAAACATTATTTCTGATCGGCTTAATGAACTGACCTGGATTGGAATGTTTATTATGTGAAGTGCCTTGAGACGACTCTTGTCGTGATTTGGCGCAATATAAATAAACTTGAATTGAATTGAAGGTACCAGAACCAAACACTTAAGGTTATGAAAGTTCATCCAGGATTTTATTTCCTCCAGCCGAGTTTGTGTTATAGCTGTCCTTCTGGGTCAGGGGCAGATCCACCAGAACAGGCAGATCCAAACAGTACCAAGTATCATGCCCTGTATAACCGCAGGTAAGGTCTGAACCACTCCAGGTCCACCAACACGGGTCTCCAAACCAGATCATTAAGACCCAACCTCTGACTGAACACACAAACATGAAGATCTGGGTTTTATTTAAACAGAAAAGTTTTATTTCATCAGAATTCTCAGTTCTGATCAGCCCGTCTACAGCTGCTGGTACACAGAAATTAAGGTGCTTCAGTAAAAAATAAGTTGAACCAAAAATGATTTGAAGTTCTGAGTCTCAGGAGGGCGAAACGGGTCTCTGTGGTTCTGATCCGTCAGAACCAGTCAGTGGGTTTGAGTGTTTGGAAGAGCTAGGAGAAATTCTAACAGATCAGTCAAATCAGAACCTCATTAAAGTTCTGCTGTGAAACCAAACCTCCAGATTACATACATTTAGTTAATAATATAAATTAAAGTATTTTTAGCAGATTTAACTTCCTTTTTATGTTTCTTTACTTTTTTCTGAGTGAATTTTAACCCAAAATGTTCTGACTCTAGAATTTAGAATCCGATTTAGATTTTATAAACAGACCAGAGACCAGGCTCATGGCACGGTTCTGTTCAGACCCAGTAGAACCAGATCTCCGTCAGGTTCCTGCTGAGGTGAGGAGGTCCGTTTGTGAATCCGTTTAGTGTTTCTTGGTCCGTTTGGATGCTGATGAGAACTTCAGGCCCAGAAAGTCTCTCAGCCTCTTCCTCACATCCTTAAAGTCCCCCTGCTCCCGTGGCATCTCAGTGCCACTCACCGAACAGCTCGGACCTTCGCCACTGGCTTTGTCAGATGTTGGAGCGACCAGGAGTGAAGCAGGAAGTTCTGCTCCTAAGGTTTCCTTCAACTTCTTCAGGAAACTTTGCTGCAGCTTCTCCAACTCTTCGCTCTGCCAACAGGGAAAACAACTGAGTAACAGAACCAAAATCAGATCAGAACCTTCTTCTGAACCATCTGATTAGATCATCTGAACTACAAACCTAATCCAGAACCCATGACACAGTCCCGGTCCTTCAGGACCACCAACCGGCTTGTTTTGCATGTTTCTCTGCTCCAACATTCCAGACTGTCCTAAAGCCCAACCGAAGACCCATTTCATCTCACCAGGCATGTAGGATCAGAGGGACATCAGAACCAGGCAGGAAGGTGGACCTCCAGGACCACAACTGCTGTAAAGCGGTTCTGGTTGATTTACTCTCGCCTTTGGTCCTGGTACCAGAACCATTAATCTCTGAGCCAGAATTGTGTCAATAGAACAGAACCTGTTTGAACTGGACCTTTGTGGTACCAGCAGCTGGTCTCAAAGACTCGAGCTGGTTATGGGTGGTAGAACCAGGACTTTAGCTCTAACAAGGTGGTTCTCAGAGACTCTGGTCCAGGTCTGTGATGGACCTGTTCACGCCTTTAGAACTCCAGAGAGTCGTACCTGTGAGGAGTCCAGAAACAGAGTCCAGAGGTCGGAGACGAGCTGAGCGGCGGTCTGGTACGGAGGGGGGCGATGGTGGGTCAGGCGTTCTGATATCAGAACCACATCAGACCAAAGATCCAACTGAAACAAGAGAGGAGACTTCAGCCTGTCTGAGGAAACCCAGGTGGACCAGGGGACAACCCAAAACGAGTTAAAGATCTGACCTCTGAGAAGCGACGGCAGCCTTCGACCTTCAGGTGCAGCAGGAGCGTCTCACACCTCTGAAACACAACAGGACAGACAGAAAGAGTTTGGATCAGTGGGACGGGATCAGAAAGTTCCATTGAGTCTCGGATCTTACCCTCTGGTCCAGCGGGCTCAGACCGGTACCCTGAAGACTTTTTGGTCTGTCAGAACTGTACGGGTCTGACGGATCCGACAAGTCCTGACATAACGAACAGATCCACTCTGACCTGCAAGTCACAAACAGAGTCTGACCTCAGACCAGCTGGGTGTTTAATCCCACCAGCACCAACAATCCAGACTGGGAATAATAAAACCCACTGGTCGCTGCTGGACCCTGATCACATTTAGATTTTAGTCCAGCTCCAGATCATTTTGGTGACTTCTCCTTCTTTACCTGGAAGGTCCTTCATCTGCAGCTGCATCAGAGGCTGGAGGTGGTTTCTTACCAAATGTCAGGTCCAACTGGAGGGACATGACAGTCCACGTGGTACCCACGTCCGCACATCGAGCAGATTTTGGACGCACTGGGAGACAAACACGCAGAGCAGGAAAGGACCTCGACGGACATCGGAGAGTCAGAAGACCCAGACTTTGTGAAGTCTTCAGTGACGTCAGAGTCTTCGTCTGAGACGTTGGAGACGTGGGGCTGGAACACAGCAGGGCAGTAAGCATGAGGAGGTTCCTCAGGATTTATGAAACACCATCAATGATCAAGTTCTCCTTTACCTCCTTCAGGTGGATTATATTGTCATCGTCTCCCAGGACCACCTCGAAGCTTGGCAGGAGACGTGTACGGTCTGTAAGAGACACGGGTAGTCTCATCAGAGACACTCTGGGCTGCATGTGGGCTAGGACGAAGGCTCGCTGTCGGGTCTGTAGGCTCTGTGGGGCTTCGGTGTCACGGTCAGACATTTCAGAGATGTTCAGCTTCAGATCAGCTGCTTTAGTGAAAGGGAAGCTTAGCTCATCCTCTGAAGACACGGGTGGAAACAGTCCAACCCTGTCTTCGTCTGGTGTATTGGTGGCTGGTTGGACCTCAGTGAACAGCCGCCCTGCAGGGCGGGTTTCTTCAGGAGTGATGATCTCATCTACAGATGAAATGGGAGAATAAGGTTTCATCTCCTCCGATTCACTTGTGGCCCACTCAAACTCGCCTGCCTCCGGCCTTTCTGAAGGTTTTGTCTCCTCGGGGTTGATGGTGGTGAGACGGTCCTCTGAAGAAACGGGTGAAAAGGGTTCTCCATGAGGTTGGATGTCTTCAGACTCCTTCAAAATGAAACACTCCTCTGCGGGGTTGGATTCTTCTGGATCCTTGGAGAAGAGCTCATCCTCTGATGAAATGGGAGAAAACAGTCCACCGTAGAGCTGGGTGTCTCCAGGATGGACGGAGGGTTTTACCTCATGATCTTCAGGAGGAGATTTCTCCTCTGCAGGGTTGGTAAACTCTGAGGTTGGTTGGATGTCAGGTGTTACAGGTGAAGAGACATCTTCCTCTATTCTGGTTTCTCCCGACTCAGCCGTCCCTGGTTTGGACACAGAGGTAGTCTTGTCCAAGGAAAGATCCTGGTGCTGGTCGTTGAAGTGAGAAGGACTAGAAGCTGGGTTCTGATCCAAGAGCAGCTGATGGTCGGAAGCAGCACATCTGCTGTGTGTGGATCTCTTCTGGTCTGTGACCAAAATCGGTGTCTGGGTCTGTGGCACTGCTGCAAGGAAGAATGCACCTCCCGATGGGGGGAGTGTGGAGTCGGTCCCAACTGTGGAGGAGGATGAAGGTGGTGCAGCAGTCTGGGGGGCAGGAAGGTGTAGTTGTTGGGTGTCTTTCTGCATGACATTAGATGGAACTGCTTGAGTGGGTAAGATGAACTCGGGACGATTGACATTCACCCATTGAACAATTGACTGAGACAAGTTGGGATGGTCTTTTTGGACAGAAGCAGAGCTGGTGGAAATGGTGGTGTGGGAGGACACATGATGACCAACCTGAGTAGAGGCTGAAGGTGTTCGTGATGATGATGAAGCCTTGTGGTTTTGACGGCGGACGGAGGAGGCTATAGGGCCAGCGCTCGAGGAGGACCTGAGGGATACGGTGGGGACAATGTCCCACATCCCAGGGGTGAACCATCTTCTGCAGAGCGGTTCTGATTCAGACATCAGCTGGGACTTGCTCAGAATGTTGATCCGAATGGAGTCAGAACCACTGGTAGTTGATGCACGGAATGGTGGGGGCTCAGAAGCAGGAGGGACACAGGACAAAGGAGAAACCTGTAGGGAGGAGGACACGAACAGCGGGGGAGGGGGGTTCTGGTTGTCCAAGAACTGGTGCAGGAGCCTGTAGTTGGTGGGAGCTATGACAAGAGGAGGACCCAATGGCTCTGACGTGGACTGTGAACGTGAACCAATGAGACAGGTGGGGACAGGGTCAAGGACATTTGAAGAACTGAAGCTGGAACTGAGTGGAACCACAAAGGTCAGAGAGGAGGAAGACGGACAAACAGAGCTGACTAAAGCGTTGGGTGTTATGGAGACATGACTTTTGGAGGGAGGAGGACAGGTCGAGGACGGAGGAAGACGAACCTGAGAAGAGAGGGAACCTGATGATGAAGGCTCAGCAGATGCAGGAAGAGACTTGGCACCAGAGGACTTCCCAGTCCTGGTAGAAGGTCCGGGTGGGGGACTGGGACACACGAGGGGGGGAACTAAATCTGATAAGGACAGCAAAGGAGGACGTTGCTGGTTGGAGGCAGCTTCCCTACTGGTCCCAGTTTGAGGTATGATCTTACTGGAGAATGTTAACAGGTTGGAGGAGTCTAATGATGAGGAGGTTGTGAGTGACACTGGGCATGAAGCAGGACCACTAATACCATTACTGGTTTTACTGGTGGAGGTGAGGAGCTGATTGATGAAGGAGGACTTGAGGGGCTGACTGATGGAGGAGGAGGTGAGGGGCTGACTGGTGGGGGAGGAGGTGAGGGGCTGACTGATGGAGGAGGAGGTGAGGGGCTGACTGATGGAGGAGGACGTGAGGGGCTGAATGATGGAGGAGGAGGTGAGGGGCTGACTGATGGAAGTGGAGGGGGACGTGAGGGGCTGACTGATGGAGGAGGACGTGAGGGGCTGACTGATGGAAGTGGAGGAGGAGGTGAGGGGCTGACTGATGGAGGAGGACGTGAGGGGCTGACTGATGGAGGAGGACGTGAGGGGCTGACTGATGGAGGAGGAGGTGAGGGGCTGAATGATGGAGGAGGACGTGAGGGGCTGACTGATGGAGGAGGAGGTGAGGGGCTGACTGATGGAGGAGGAGGTGAGGGGCTGAATGATGGAGGAGGACGTGAGGGGCTGAATGATGGAGGAGGAGGTGAGGGGCTGAATGTTGGAGGAGGACGTGAGGGGCTGACTGATGGAGGAGGAGGTGAGGGGCTGACTGATGGAGGAGGAGGTGAGGGGCTGAATGATGGAGGAGGACGTGAGGGGCTGAATGATGGAGGAGGAGGTGAGGGGCTGACTGATGGAAGTGGAGGAGGACGTGAGGGGCTGAATGATGGAGGAGGAGGTGAGGGGCTGAATGATGGAGGAGGAGGTGAGGGGCTGACTGATGGAGGAGGAGGTGAGGGGCTGAATGTTGGAGGAGGACGTGAGGGGCTGAATGATGGAGGAGGTGAGGGGCTGACTGGTGGGGGAGGAGGTGGAGGAGGCAGGATGAGGTTCTACACTCTCTTTGAACTCCTTGGACACGCAGAAGGGGACCCACGACAGGAGAAGTTTACCTGTGAACACAAACAGAGACGATCATTCCTTCATTCCTCTTCCTGTCTGAGAAGGAGAAGAAGAAACAATCTTTAATATAGCGCCTCTCAATATAAGAACAAAAATTTCTAATAAAAATTATTTAAAAGCATCATAACAAAAAAAAGTAAAAATTGTGAATAAACAATGCGAGGAAAGGGAAAAACCGTGCTGAGGTCACTGGGGTGGTCAAAAAGCTCCTCGGTACCAAGGCTCTGGACGTTGTAGGGTTGAGTGTGCTGACGCGGCTCTGCCGTTTCTTATGAACATCGGGGGAAGTTCCACTGGATTAACAGACCGGGGTGGTAGTCCTCCATTTTAAAAGGGAGACCACCCACCTGGTAAGGTCATTTGACGGCTTCTGGAGAGGAGGGTTTGTCAGAAAGTCGAACCTCAGATTCAGGAGAACTATGTGGTTTTCGTGCTGGCCGTGGAACACTGGACCAGCTCTATACCCTTAGGGGACTCCTGGAGTGTGCGCAAGAGTTCGCCCAACCAATCTACATGTGTTTGTGGATTTGGAGAAGGCGTTTGACTGCGTGCCTCGGGGGGCCCTGTGCGGGTTACTCCAGGAGTATGGGGTACCAGGCCCTCTGATCCGGCTGTTAGGTCCCTGTATGACTGGTGTCAGAGCTTGGCCCGCCTTGCCAGCTGTCAGTCAAGCTCGTTCCCAGTGAGAGTTGGACTCCACCAAGGCTTTGTCACCGATTCTGTTCATAACTTTTATGGACAGGATCTCTAGGTGCAGCCAAGGTGTGGAGGGCATCCGTTTGGGTGGCCTGAGGATCAAATCTCTACTTTTTGCAGATGATTTGGTCCTGCTGGCTTCATCAGAACGTCGTGGTAAAGAGAGCTGGCAAATCTCTCAATTTACCGATTGATATACGTTCCTACCCTCATCCATGGTCACGAGCTTTGGGTAGTGACTGAAAGAACGAGATCACGGACACAAGCGGCTGAAATGTGTTTTCTCAGCAGGGTGGCTGGGCTCTCCCTTAGAGATAGGGTGAGAAGCTTGGTCATCTAGGAGGAGCTCGGAGTAGACCTGCTGTTCCTCCACATCGAGAAGAGCCAGTTGAGGTGGCTCGGGCATCTAGTTAGGATGCCTCCTGGACGCCTCCCTGGTGAGGTTTTCTGGGCACATCCAACTGGGAGAATGCCTAAAGAAAGACCCAAGACACGGTGGAGGGACTATGTAAAAACAGCAAGGTCGAACATCAGGAGAGACATTAGCTAGTGTGTGTGTGTGTGTGTGTGTGTGTGGTGTGTGTGTGTGTGTGTGTGTGTGTGTGTGTGTGTGTGTGTGTGTGTGTGTGTGTGTGTGTGTGTGGTGTGTGTGTGTGTGTGTGTGTGTGTGTGAGGAGGGAGGAGACACTAAAACAAAACAAGAGACGACAGGTGAAACAAAACAAAGAATAAGGAAACGATCACCTCACCAAACCTAATCATGCTCTCCACCGTCTGCCTGTCTGTGGTGACCTTCAGGTAAACCATGTTTGAAGGAGGAGACAAGTCCTGATCCTTCAGATCCTTCACCTGAGACGTAACCTTAGGACAACAAACACGTAGAAAACAAAGTCTTAAATAACCCACGTCCACCAGAACCCACAGGTTCTGTGAGCTTAAGTCTGAGCTATGGAAGGACTTTCTAAAGGCTGTTTCAAAAATCAACAACACTACTTTACCACAAAGCGGAGGTGGCTACAGGGAGTCTGTAGTCGATCGTTAGTGGTCAGCCAGCGGTGGTAATGCGGCACGATTGTGTGTTTTTCACAAAAGATTACGCAATGGCAGTATAAAGGGGGTGTGAGGGTGGTCACAGACTTCCTCTTAGCTTAAACCTAACTTGCTTTTATCGTGACTGAGTCCACGCTCCTTACGTTTTTTTTGGTGAGCCGCTTCAGCCTCGCTCCAGGTTGCCTTCTCAGCTGATTCTGTTTTCAAAAGTGAAGCAGTCTCTCCATGTTTACTAGCAAGGCTCTCTACACATGATCATCAAAGGCATGATCTTCTTTAAGAAGTACGGTGCAGAGATGGCGCAATACTCTCACCCCACCATGCCGCCACGGCGCATTCAAAAGACACGCCATGGTGTTACTATTACCCCAATATGCCGCCACGGTGTGTCTTTGGAAAGTAGCTTACAGGTTGGAGGCCACATTCACCTCTGACCTTCTGGTTTAGATGGTTACTTAGCAGGATGTGTGATGAACACGAGGTGAGGATCCTACCTGTTCTACGCAGCGAAGCACAACCAGCAGGTCTCTGGAGTTCTGGGCTTTGTCTGCAGCTTCCCTCACTGACCTGTGACCCTCCTGCAGCTCCTTCACCTTCAGCATCCTCCCTTTGATCATCTCACGCTCCAAATCGTAGATCGTCTGTTCAGACAGACAAACATGAATCAGCTTGAACAGGAAGTATTTTATTTTGGCGGGTTTAATTTTAGTTTAGTCACTCAGGAGCTCAGACACACACAGAGACCATACAAACGTCTGCTTGTCCAGAACCAGCAGGATAAAACAGTAATGAGTCAGTTAGTGAAGCTCCAGGAAAAGCGCAGACCTCCCTGGACCTGCTGGTGCTGGTCAGATACGTTTGTCTCCTTCAGGTTGGGTTTTGGTCGTTTGGCTTAAAATGTTTCCGATTGGGGACGTCATTTATCTGCTGCCTCAAACAGAAAAGTTTACCTGGATCTCCCTGGTTAAACGTTCCAGTCTGGCTTTCAGGAGCTCAGACAGAGATCTGAAGACCTCCTGCAGAGAATTTGTCAGGTGGAGCTCGGACCGAGCCAGAACCTTCAACCTGCAACACATCAGCAAAGAAGCCAGCCCAGGTTATTTCTGACAGGATTATGATTTTCAGATTAATTTCATCCTGATTAAAATATGTTTAGTGTTTTGGTTCCAGCGAACCCAAACCTGGCTCCTATCATCCTTTCAACACTTTCTGATACTTCTAGTCCTTCAAACTCCTCTGAGGTTCTGCTTCTGATCCTAAGTGATGAAGGTTCTTTAGTTCTAGTGGCGTCGGGTTCAGAACAGTGTTGGTACCTCATCTCCATGTCCTGCAGACTCTTTCTCGACGCCTCCATCTGAGCTCTGATTGGCTGCATGCAGGCGTCCAGCTTCTTCCTCAGACCGTCCACCGCTTCGTTGGCGAAGCTGAACCTGACGGAGGCGGAACAAAGGAGTGTTCTCTAAACGCGTCGCTGCGTGATACCAGCAGAAATCTAGAACGAACCCAGGTTCCCATGAGACAGTGGGCATTACAATGTATGCCTATCTGACAACACAAGTTCATTAGACAGGCATACGCTGTCAGATCGTCACAAACTTTTTAAGCTGTATGACACGCTGATGGAATCATTTTACCAGTCAGATCATCATACGCTGTATGCTGAACTGACGGCTCCTCTGAGCATAGCGGAGGTTTAGATGAATGCACGTGCACGCACATAAACTGCACGTATGCTGCTCTGATATGCATGGTGCTCTGCCAGAACAATGGCTTGGATGGAGACAAAGTCACTTTGGCGTTTAACAGCAACAGACGATGAAATAAGGTCCTCGGACATGCTGGAATTGTGCACCTGTGGTTCTTATGGGCCAACAGCTGACAGTCTCTACATGTGAGGTGGTTACAGGTGAAACAGAAGAGTCTGAGAGGCTCCGGCGGGTGGAGTTTGCAGAACTTGATGGGAGGACGGAAACGGTCATCTGAGGATGGAAATAAAAACAAAAGTTAGAATCCTGCAGACTGACAGCAAAACCAGAATCTGAAGAGAAAACAAACTAACTCATGATTTTATTTTACGAATGAGATCAGAGAGTCTGATCCAGCCTTTACATCTGAGGCCATTTTAGTATCAACAACAATTTAAAACACAGAAACCTGAGTCCGTCCTCTCAGATTCTAGAAGAACCCAGAGGTTCTGGCCCAACCCGGAGCTGTAACCTCACCATTGCAAGGCTGGTTCAGGAGTCTGTGGGATCGGGTAAGCGTAACTCTACGATGAGCCGTCACACAGTCGCCACACAGAGCCTCGTAACAGTCCAGACACCAATGTCTGGCTAGATTCCCATCACAGTTACTGCACTGAGGAGGAAAACAGGAGAAGAGTTAGGAAATGCCCTTCGGAGGAGCCGATTCCTTTAATTAGACCGGAGCTGCCTCAAGCTGCTGATGATTTAGATTTGAGGTGGTCACGCTGACCTGACCTGACTCAGCTGATCTGTAGACAAGGCCTTTACCTGCTGATTCAGGAGATCTCCTCGCTCTTCTATAGTCTCCATGTGGACCAGAGATGTCATCTCCTGAAAATCCAACAGAGTTCATCACTTCAGACTGATGACATCACCACACTTATGAAACTGTCCACATCAGAACCAATTTGCTGCATCAGAAGCAGGAAAATGCAGCTGAATGAGGCAAGCATCCTCCTTTGATCCAGCTTGATGAGCAAATCTACTCCTCCTCACACATCATCAACATTATTTAGGAAAAACAGTTGTGAGAATCCTGCTCCAATGATGGCTCAGAACTGTTATCACAAGAACTATACATCCTGGGTAGAGGCCGACCGATATGGTATTTTTTTAGGGCCAGTGCAGATTTTTAAAGGATTTTGTTGCAGATGGCCGATATCTAAAGCTGATTATTAAGGCCGATATATCCATCCATCCATTTTCTGAACCCACTTGTCCACGTAGGGTCGCGGGGGTGGCTGGTGCCTATCTCCAGCGGTCAATAGGCAATCAGGCGGGGTACACCCTGGACAGAGAGCCAGTCCATTGCAGGGCAAAACAGAGTCACAAAGGACAAACAATCATGCACACACACACACACCTAAGGACAATTTAGACAGACCAATCAACCTAACAGTCATGTTTTTGGACTGTGGGAGGAAGCCGGAGTACCCGGAGAGAACCCACGCATGCACAGGGAGAACATGCAAACTCCATGCGGAAAGATCCCAGACCGGGAAGCGAACCCAGGACCTTCTTGCTGCAAGGCAACAGCTCTAACCACTGCGCAGCCAAAGCCTATATAAATAAAGTATATATATATATATATATATATATATATATATATATATATATATATATATATATATATATATATATATATATATATATACATACTTTATTTATATAGCTCAATTCATACAATAAATGCAACTCAAAGTGCTTTACAAATAAAAATGACCCCACATACACGTTTTTTGCTGCCGATCACCGATACCGATATCAAAGAATGCTGATCACCGATACCGATCACCGATACCGATCACGTTCATTGGCCAGAAATTTTCTACAACATTATAATGAGTGCTACAAACTACATAATCTGGGAATAAAGGAAATGTAACCTAATCTAAAATGGTCTGTATGACCCCCAAATTCCTCTACCTCCGCTCCGCTCCGGTCCGCCCCCGCCTTCTGCAGCCACTCGCTTCCGAACTCAATTTTTACTGGTACCCGCTCTACAACGGCTCCGCTCCGGTGCGGAGACCTGAGGGGGGCAAACAAGCATGCGCGGGATTTTCGAGATCTTGCGATACAGTCCGAGCAATAAACGCGGAAGTTAGATCCAAACACCCGTTGTGTGGGAGAAACATCGGCATGAGCTGTTTAATCTGCCCATCATTTGTGTTGAGAGATCAGCAGTGTTTGGATCAACAAAGTGTGACTACTTTGATCGTAGAAACTGTATTTATGGCTTACTTTTGTGCATTTAAACTTCAGCCGCCATTGATAGTTGTTAAAAGTTGTTAAACCTGTGCATATGAAACAAAAAACGCCTTTTGTTTATCGATTTATTGTGAAAAACGGAAATTGTGCTCGCTCCTTTTCCTGTTGGGCCGTTGTGATTTCTGTCCATTTACTGCGGAGGTGCTCCGGCGTCCGGCGAAAATAGGATCGATTCTATTTTTGCCGGACGCCGGAACAGAGGGCGGCGCACGGCGCCGCACTGCTGGAGCACGGCCGCAGTAGTGGAATTGCTCTGATTGACTACAACGGGACCGATTTTGCTCCGGCGTTCGTGTCGGAGCGGAGCACAGCGGAGCGGAGCGGAGGTAGTGGAATTTGGGGGTTAGGGTTGTCACGGTGTGAAAATTTAACCTCGCGGTTATTGTGACCAAAATGACCACGGTTTTCGGTATTATCGCGGTATTTTCTTTAAACATGCTACATTTTCACACAATTAAATAAACCCTGTATATCAGGAAAATATTGTCCTCAGTTTGTGTGTAAATTTTGCCTAAAATGTGTTATTTTGTAATTAAGCTGTTTATTTGTTTACATTTTCCCCTTCAGTCTTTAAAATAGCAATATTTGCCCATAACTTCTTATTTTATGTCTGTTTGATGTCATCATTTTAAAAATATTAGATCAGATGATACTCAGTACTCAAGTAGCCTTCTAATCAGATACTTTTTTACCCTTACTTGAGCAATCCGTATATCAGGAAAATATTGTCCTCGGTTTGTGTCCTTCCAGTGAGCTTTGCAGATGTGGGAAAATGTCATCAGGCAGTAATCATTGTTAAATTCATAATTATTCTCGGAGAGAGACCAACTCTTATCTGCCCCTGGGAGCCCCGTAATGCATAGCGTCATTTCAACATGGAGGTGTCCGTGACACTGTTTATATGCAGGTAGCGGCGCTGCGGCTGCTTTATATAGCGACTCGTTGCATTCTCCCTCATCCCAAATCCTCGGATCACACATTTTGGCTAAAACGCTAACGTTAACTTGCCTTGTGTTGACTGTAGAGTTGTGGGTGATGGTCACGCAGATGTCATGAGATTTGAAGCGTTGCTGCCTTTCACAAACACTTTTTCTGCTCGTGCTGCAAACAGGATAGCCGTCCGTCTTCCATAAACTCCCTCGGCATTCTTCAAATATCTAAAAGATGCCTGTACTTCCGACTTTGTCTTCTTTGAGGGATAATAAATGTCCTCCTGAGCGCTGCCGTCTCCTCCTTTGACCATTATTTCAGCTTTAGCTTCAAGAAAGTTTTGTTGTAAACAAAGCGTGTATGTGCCGCCGGCAAACTTCAGCCGATGATACGGTGGCTGGTAAGGGTCACCGCGCCTACACCGCAGCCACGGTAAACCCACCAAGATAATATAGTTTTTTAAAAACAAGACGGTTATTATTGTCAACTTTTTTTCTTTTTTTTTTTTTTACCGGGGTTTAGCGCTACACTGGTTACCGTGACAACCCTACCTGATCGGTTTGCTCTGATCTATTTTGAAAATTCCGATCAAAACCGATAGGGGCGCTATCGGCCGATTACGATCAAATGCCGATCCATCGGTGCATCCCTAATTCCCACCCCTCCCCATAAATATAACAGCAATATGGCAATATTACAGTACCACCATCACACTCATCGTCTGACACACACACACACACACACACACACACACACACACACACACACACACACTTAAGGACAAAAGATAAAAATGGAGCACACTGGGCTGAGTTGAGATGAGCCAGACAAGTTAAGGAAACGCCAACTGGGGAGCCATCTGCCCCAACAGCAGCAGACCCAGGGGAGGGAGGGCGGAGACCCCCCCATCTCCACCCAGGCACACCTGGAAAGCACCCAGGCCCCCACAGCCAACCACCACCACCCATTTTAGCAGCACATTAATTGTGAAAGACAACTGAACACTCACTGTGTGTAATTTAAAATTAATAAGTATAAACATCTCTTAATATTCATTAAACTTCAAATGTAAAAACAAACAAAAAACAAACAAACACTGAGTTGGGTTCCTTCCTTCAGTCTAGTAGTGGCAGCAATTGGCCACATAGGTGCCTGATTTTTTTCTTTTATTGGCTTTTTAAAATCATTTTGACCCATTACTGATATAGAAAAGATTGAATACGTCGGCCTCTCCTACTGGGTGTTGCTGCCTGCATGGAAGCATGACAGCATGGCTATAGTACCTCCAAGAAGCACGATTGTATCGTTTCCTCCTCCCAAACTCCGAGGCCCAAGCAGAATCTCTGTCCACCACTGCCTTTGCAGGAATGCATGCTTTTGTTGGTCAGCATAAACGCAGAGATCACCACACACACACACACGCACACGCACACGCACACCAAAGCTAGGATTCTTTAGTGCCAGTGTGCTCGGGTAGTTGGTGTGTTTGCTCAACAAAGGCAAGAGGTCCAGGGGGTTCAAGCAGGAAGATAATGTGATGCAGAACTTCTTAGATGTTTTCTTCTTAGATGAAGCATCATTACTGGGATCCCCTCAAGAAATCACATCACTCCTGTTCTTAAAAACCTACACTGGTTGCCAATAGAAACCAGGATCATTACAAGATCCTACTACTTACATTTAAATCTGTACATAGCACGGCTCCACTTTATCTATGTAATTTACTAACTATTGCTACCACTTCCCGATCTCTTAGATCCTCATCTGCACTTCATCTGGTTCAACCTCGAGCTCGCCTTACCACCATGGGGAGCAGAGCTTTCAGTTGCTCTGCTCCACGGCTCTGGAACTCACTTCCCTCTGCCATTAGAAATACGGACTCTTTTCCATTATTCAAGGCACACCTCAAAACCCACTTATTCAAACAAGTTTATTCCTTTTAGGCCTAGACTTTAGAATTGTTTCAAATTTTTATGTGTCTTGTTTGTTCTTATTGCCCTATCTAACCTCTGTTGTTTTTTGTTTTTATCTTTGTAAGGTGACTTTGGGTTTGAGAAAGGCGCCCTCAAATAAAATGTATTATTATATAGTTTTATTATAGATGTTCAGTAAAGCTAAACAACATGAATCGTTTCATGGGTCATCAGGAGATTTCAGAGCCTATTAGGAGAAAATACTCCTAAATAAATGCGTGGGAGTGTGGCTGACGCACCAGTCATTTCAGGAGCATAATGATGAGAACTAATGAGACGTCAAATCAGCCTAGAACTGTTTAAATGGACGATTATGAGACGCTGGACTCGCTGCGGATCTCAGCCTCGCCACTAGGGGTCACTGTTATAAAACTCGCCGCTAGGCAGCAGAGATAACGGAAGTAAAACAACTTTAAGTAGCAGCATCTTTCATTTCTGATATCTGCAGTTTCATAGCCTGTCGGGTTTCGATCAGAACGGTGTCACACCTGGTCAGAGTCAGCTGTGGTATCGGAACCGAACCAAAACGCCCCGTGATTTTTATCTTGAGAGGCGCTATTGAAAAGATCTCCTTCTTCTTCATCAAAAACCCAGTCAGGCGGACAGGAAATGAGGTTTTAACTGTGAAAAAGTTATTGTCAAACAGCTGATGACCTTAAACACAAAAATTTATACTCATGTCACACTGATAGCAACAGAAGCGGAAGATGTTCGGGTTGTAAATTATTTTATCTCAGGTGATTCGTTAGCTACACCCGCCTGTCCTGCTCGGAACCACCCCTCCCCTCCCTTCTCCCCCTGATAGCGGACTTACTTTGTCGTTTACGGTTCTGGTTCCGGACTCCTCTCGCTCCATTCGCGGTGTGTGTAACTCCGTAGCATAAACTGTACTTCTTTCCGCTCAAGGCTGAGAGCGCATGCGCAGACCCCAATAGGGTATGATCGGAATTGGTCGGGTCTAGGATGTCGTCACTTTTAGCTAGCAACTCTTTTTATTTATTAGGGTTCCAAGCCCAAAGGGCAGGGAACCCTATTGTTTTTCTACGGATTTTTCATTATTATTTATTATTTATTATTATTTATTATTATTCTTCTCCGCTAAAAGTATATGGGCGCAAGAGCCTGAAATTGCCAGGGAAAATCTGACATGGCAGTCTGATAGAAAATCCTGACCGCTACTCAGATTCGAAAATTTGGTCCCCGCGTCACCTAGGTGGCGCTATTGCGGAGGTCAACACGTTTCAGCTACTAGCTCCCAAACCGTAGGTCCTACAGTCAAAAACTTTATATGTACATGATCCTTGGATGATTCCCCATCTTTTTTGTATTGGCCACGCCCATTTCCGCCTAACTAGATTTTTTGCTAGATCGCAAAAAATGCAAAACTTAGTTTTAATCACCTATTCGTCATTTTTCGTCGAATCAACTTCAAACTTCGTACATATGATCTATGGACTAAGACAGGGACGAAATTTTGATTTCAGAAGTGGGGGGGACACAGCAGGCTTGTGCGGATTTGGGGTGGGGGTGTTATGTAAAGACCCTTTGACACGTCACATGCCCATCTCAATAATTTTTCCATCCTCAATATATATATATATATATATATATCAAAGTTAAAAAATGTACAACTCTATTATCATTAATATTTATTATCATTATTGAAGTGCAGTTTTGGCTGTTGACAATGGATAGGCCATTGTATTTATTGTTTTGGGTCTTTTTTTATTGTTTTTGGTGCAACATTTTCTAACAGGGAGTGAGATTCTTTTTTTTATTTAATTTTTGTTTGTTATTTTTATTCATTTAGAAGTTCTGGTTCTGGACATTTCAATGTTAAATGAAGGTTTATTTGTTGCATTTTAAAGGGTGTACTTGCATTATTATGATATATTAACATTATATTAGTGGTTATTTTGGTCTAGATAATGTTGACAATGATATCGTTTATCATCAACAATTTGTTGGACAAAATATCATCCAGCAAAATGTGTTACTTTCCCAGGCCTAGTCAAAAGTATAAAAAGTATTTATACATAAACGGTCCCTCCTGAGATCTGGCCGTTATTTCATTTGCTGTGTTAGAGGACATGCTGAACTAATGTTTTACACATGATCATCACCCTAACATTTGTCACAATGATCAATTTTATGTCTATCGTATCTTCATTATTTCAACCTCACCTGTGAGCCTCCAGCCTCTGCTCCATCTCCTCCAGGCTCTCGTCCTCCATCTCCTACAGCCTCTCCTGCTGTACCTTCACCGGTCTCTCCTCCTGCATCTCTGTCAGTCACCTGAAAAAAGATGCATGAACTATAAACAGTGGGAGATTT
Organism: Nothobranchius furzeri; assembly: GCF_043380555.1. Taxonomy (NCBI): domain Eukaryota; kingdom Metazoa; phylum Chordata; class Actinopteri; order Cyprinodontiformes; family Nothobranchiidae; genus Nothobranchius; species Nothobranchius furzeri. The sequence goes on along the minus strand of NC_091745.1, from coordinate 59,923,328 downwards.
TGGAATGGAACAAACAGAAATATTTACAGGATGGTTCTAGTATGATTCACAATTATTATTAATATAATGTGTAAATTATTCATTACCAATTTGAGTGTATAAAAACATATTAAGTATGTTTTTTCCCTTAAACGTGTTTAAACAGTTGTTGCATTTCAACACACAAAAAATAAATGGAAAAATAAGATAAATCTAATGAAAAGTGTACATCTTTGACATTAAGCTTAAAAAAATCTGTTGACGATGATGATACTGTTCATTTTTCAGAGCTTTTTAATGTGAACATATACATTGCAATAGATAAGTTTACAATAAAGTTAAATGATAAAAGTTTTGAAGTTACACTTCTACTACTCCTAGTAATAATAATCATGATAATAGTAATAATAATAATAAATAATAATAATTATAATAATACGAATAAATTGTGTCTGAGGAGTCAGTTATGTGGAGGAGATGAGTTTGTAAAAGTTAGTTTTGAGTATGTTTGTGAAGGAGGAGGTGAGTCTGAGCTTAATGCAGCGGTGTCACATGTTCCAACTTACGTTTTGACTTTGAAAGAAGTCTCTTATATCCACTTTCGTTTCTTGACATGCTGCCGCCTGGCTGTGCATAACTACCAAAGACTCACAAATGAACACTTATTCAAATGTTATGTAGTGGAAGCTGAGCTGAGCTCTGATATTACACAGCGTCTAGTTGACGATGTGACTCAGTACCGGTGTTCCCTAGCGGCTCCAAACTAGCAAAACAACGTGAGCACGTTCTGACTGTTTACAACTTGAGTGACAGCAGCAACAGCCAATAATACGTTAGCAAGTATCAGCAGAGCCAATAGATTAGCTTTTGGGTGGGTCTAATAGGAAACCGGTTTCCGTTTCGGTCCTAGTGCTCAATTAAATCCATTTAATGGAGCGTAACATTGTTTTTGGACGGAAAAAAGTGAAGGGGACCGAAACTGCCTTTTGAAAAAGTGGGGGGGACATGTCCCACCCGTCCCCCCCCCAAATTACGTCCCAGGACTAAGATAAGTTGTTGTGATGCAGAAAAACGCAGAAATATTGAAAATTGGGCTAATGACACCATGTCAAAATCAGTGCGCTAGCTAGCACATGTGCTAATTGATGATATCTTCACCATATCTCAAGATAAAGTGATGAGACTCTAGACCCTTATGAAGTATGAGCGGTAAGCCCTACCTTCCCCATTTTGTTTGGATTCACCAAAAGGGGGCGCTAAAGAGTCAAAAAGTTAGTTTGAGCTAAACGGCTTGATGGATTTCCACAGAACTTGGCACATATGTTAATCATTGGACCCTTAAGCTATATTTTGAAAATGATTAAAAAGTGGGCGTGGCTTATAGGCTTTAAAAATTTTTGCCCTTTAACTGATGAAAAATACATATTCTATACAGAAAGTTACAAATCATATCAGTCATAGTGACATCTACAATCACAGAAAAAAGTTTGAAGTTTGTCCAATAGTTGGCGCTGTTGTACCCCAAAAATGTTTTTGGCATGTTTCTCCTCAATATTTTAGTAAACAAGCAAATGGTCTCATCCAGTATGTTCATTGACTCAGTCAAATTAAGATGAGTATTTTAAAAAATGTTTTAAACTTATGCTAATTAGTAGAAATTTGCATAGTAAGTCAAACATACTTTCGTTAACTCCTCCCGGCCGTCAAACCCAATCACATCACAACTTTGCCTGACAAGAGAGGAGGAGCGGCTGACCAAACGATCTGAAGGGATTTTGGATAATTTTCTTACTTTTTTAAATATGAATTTTTTAAATATTTTTTTGGGAATGAAAAAGTTTTTTTAGCATAACTTCAAAATATTTGGATATTTTTCAAAGCTGTTCATAACAGTCAAACCTAAGGTCAATTCAAGTGTATGTCTTAATTTTCACCTTGATTAAACAATAGGGGGCGCTATAAATAGCAATACATTATACTGCTGACCTGGTTAAATGGATCTGCACGAAACTTAGTGGTTGTCATCATTGTAGAGTCTTAAGACTACATTATCAATATGGTAATGATTGATCAATGTGGGCGTGGTTTATGATCATTTAAAATTTCAAATTTGAAAAATTTCCTAAAAATCATTATTTTCATGTAAGAAGCTACGTTTTCCAGATTATGTTAACTGGATAGCCATGAGCTTAGATATTGAAAACCGCAGCTCCACGAAGATGTTTGCGCTTTAAATTTACAAAAATAAATTTTTAGGCTAGCAATTGTAGCGCAAATTCTGTTTTCACAATCTTCTTGACATTTGCCATAAAGTTCACTCTTAGGTGGTTTATGAAACAAAAAAAATGTCATCTTGATTTGAGCTCCCCCTTGTGTTTAATTATAGGACATATTTTTGTCTACAGCAACTAACGCAAATATTATTTTATTGTAGGTACAATTTTACATTTATGACCCCAACAAAAATATAAAAAGAATTCTCACATCACAGAGGCAATCTCGGAATATTTTGAGATTTTTGTACGAAAGCATTGATTTTTAATGAATTTTTTACTTTTTGCCAGTTTTTTGTATAGTTGGACAAAAAGTAACTAATTTTTGTAAGAACGTTTTTTTTAGGTACAAAGTAAATATAACACATTTATAACATTCCACATGTGCCTATGGTGATCTGAGATTTTTCTATAAATTTTAGAAAGTAGCACTATTTTTTTATGAATATTTTAATTTTGACTGTGACCCTTACAGTTATATTTACTGATTTTTCTTCAAAAAAGCTTTGAGTCTACTGATTTAAAAACAACATCATATTATTCCACATGTCAACACTGCCATGTGAGAATATTTTGGTAATTTTATGATGAGTTATGTATTTTTCATGATTTTTTGAAACATTTGGTCAGTAAGTCACAAAATGAAACTCATTGTTTTTGTTGAAAATCAATTAAATCTAAAGACATTATCAAGTATTTATGTTGTTTGTAATAATCTGTTGATGTATAGATTATTGTTTGATAATCGCACTCATTAAATCTTCACGTTCTTTACTAAGGAATCAGTGGAATTCCATTGTAATCACGATTGAGAAGTCAGCCATGCCTCTGAAAGATGTGTATAGGCTTTGCAGGTTTAATGACGTATCCTGAGTGTTACTTTCATTGCGCCGGTTGAAGGGAGCTGACGGGACGCCGGCGGGAGAACGTGTTTTTGGGGCGGGACCGCGTGAGGACCGGCGAAGTTGAGGGCGGGGCGGGTGGGCGACTGGCGCTGGGGGCTTGGAACCCGTTGATAACTGCTTGCAGTTCTAGTTTATTTTTATTTTTTTCCCTCAAACTTTATTTCCAACTTGCAGCAGAATTACAAAGAGGATAAACAAGCAAAAACAAATTAGTGACATGACATATAACATGAATTAACGGTAGGTGCCAGGGGTTTGTTGACATACAGAACCTGATATTTGCCAATTTTGGTTGAAATAAATAAAAGAAGAAAGAGAAAAGAATAACGATACATGTTTAAAGTTGTCCAGGTCAGAGCAAAGTCATTATGATATTATAATCAGAACATATTTTCAGCGTCTTTACAGCTTTAATATTTTGTGAGGTAGATAATGTGTGCAAGTATAACTTCGTTTTTGAAAATGCAGAATAAAGGTTGGGTTTTCAGCACTTTGCATTTATGAACATAAAATTTAGCCAAAAGTAAAAACAAATTAACTATTAAAAAAAGCAGGTTCATATTTTTTTTTCATATTTTGTACATCCAAACAGCACATTTTTATATTGAAGTTGGAAGGAAGGCAGAATTTTTTCTTCCACAAAAAAAAAAAAACAGGAAGCCTTCCATAGTTCTTGAGTAAGTGTGCATGGCCAAAATAAGTGAGGAACAGTCTCTGGGTCCGAGTTGCAAAAGGTACAGGCTGTATCAATGTCTTTCTTGTATCTAGTCAGGAAGGATTCAGCAGGATAACGCCGATGGATGATCTTATATGATATTTCTTTCAATAAGAACCTGTTTGGAAGTGTCCACGTTTTTTTCCAGTCAGTATCAGGGTACATGCTGTTCCAATGTGCAACCACAAAAGAGATACGGACACAGCCCATTTGAAATAAATTACGAATACTTCTGTTCTTGTTGCGGAAGTCAGTTAAACACAATTTCCCCACAGGTGTATCCAATGGATCCAGAGAAAAAAATTGAGTTGTATGCACATGTAACTCTTCTTCTGCGAGCTCCCGCTGTCTACTTCAGTGTGTTGTGTTTTTTAACTCCAAGCAGTTTCCTATAGAAGCGCTTGTTGACTCTGGTTGTGAGCAGTCCTTGTTGGACCCGGACTTAGTAAAGAGATGGAAGATCCCAACCATTCGGCTCCCTACTCCGCTCTCTATGTCTTCCTTGGACGACCGGAACCTGTCAACCATTACTCACCAGACCATCCCGTTGCAGTTTCGAGTGTCAGGTAACCACACGGAGGCTTTGGCTTTTTATGTGTTTCCCTCTCCTCAGTCACCTCTGGTCCTGGGACACTCCTGGCTCTCCCTCCATAACCTCCACGTGAACTGGGAGACTAACAGAGTTGAGAAATGGAGCTCCAGATGCTCACAGACCTGCCTCCGCTCAGCCTCACCCATTCTCCACAGCCCCGCCGCTCCTCCAGCAGAAAGGACAGACCTGTCGTCTGTGCCACCGGTCTACCACAACCTCAGCCTAGTCTTCAGCAAGGATTGGGCATCATCTCTCCCCCCACACAGGCCATTCGATTGCAGCATAGACCTGCTGCCAGGGGCTCCTCTTCCCTCCAGCCGCCTTTACCACCTCTCTAAACTAGAGAGAGAGCATGGAGAGCTACATTCAGGAGTCTCTGGCCGCCGGCCTCATCAGACCATCCTCATCACCCCTAGGAGTGGGTTTCTTCTTCGTTCCGAAGAAGGAAGGAGCACTCAGACCCTGTGTTGATTACAGGGGCCTGAACCAGATTACTGTTAAGAACAAATACTCGCTGCCTCTACTAACATCTACTTTTGAGCCCATTCAGGATGCCAGCATCTTCAGTCGCCTGGATCTCCGGAACGCTTACCATCTGGTTCGAATTCATCAGGGAGACGAATGACCGCGTTTAAGACTCCCATCGGACATGTCGAATACTTGGTGATGACCTTTGGTTTAACTAATGCACCAGCCATGTTCCAGTCCCTAGTGAACTCTGTTTTAGGAGACTTTCTAAATAAGTTTGTGACTGTTTATTTAGATGATATTTTGATTTTTTTCTAACTCCTTAGAGCAACATGTAAGACACGTTAGGGCCGTGTTACAGCACCTCCTGGAGAACCGCTTATATGTAAAGGTGGAGAAATGTGTGTTCCACGTCCCCAAGGTAAAGTTCCTTGGTTTTATCTTTGAGAGCGGGAGGCTAAGGGCAGACCCTGAGAAGGTCAGTGCAGTCACTGAGTGGCCCATTCCAACTTCTCGAAAGTAGTTACAAAGGTTCCTGGGCGTCACCAACATTTACAGGAGGTTTATAAGGAACTACAGCCAGACCGCCGCCCCGCTGACAAACCTGACCTCTTTTAATCGCCCTTTTGTTTGGTCGTCAGAAGCTGAGGCTGTCTTCCAGACCTTAAAGAGGAAGTTCACTAACACCCCTGTGCTCCACAGACCTGATCTGCAACGCCAGTTCACCCTCGAAGTAGACGCTTCCGACATCGGCGTCGGCGCTGTACTCTCTCAGGTATCTCCCACGGATAATAAACTTCCCCCCTGTGCCTTTTTCTCTCGCCATTTAACTCCCGCAGAGAGCAGATATGACCTGGGTTACCGAGAGCTGCTGGCTGTAAAGCTAGCTATTGAGGAGTGAAGACACTGGCTGGAGGGGGCAGAAACACCGTTCGTCATCTGGACTGACCACAAGAATCTGGTTTACCTGAGAGAAGCTAAGAGGCTTAATCCATGACAGTACAGGTGGTCTCTCTTCTCATCATGTTTCAATTTCCAGATTTCTTACCGCCCTGGGTCTAAAAACAAAACCAGACGCCCTCTCCAGGTTGTACGCTCCGGATCAAGAGGTTGAGCCCTCCACCATTCTCCCCCCAGCATGTGTGGTGGGAGAAGTCACGTGGGAGATACGGGATCAGGTGCTGGAGGCTCTTAAAACTAACCCAGGTCCAGGTAAGGGTCTGCCTGGACGGCTTTGGCAAGGTCATCCATTGGGCACACACCAACAGGTTTTCCCTGCACCCAGGTGCAGGTCGCACTGTTGCCCTATTGAAACGGACTTTCTGGTGGCCTGATATGTAGAAGGACTACATCTCGGCGTGCCACAGATGTGCCCAACAGAAGGGGGACCATCGGTCTCCGGCAGGCACTGCTGGACTGACCATAGGGCATAGCGGGCAACTGCCCGCTGGGCCGACCCTTTCATCTTTTATGGGCCGGTGTCTGTTTTTTTTTTTTCCTGGCCTCTAGTTGTTGCAGACAACTTGTCCGCGCCGCCCCACGCGACGCCTCGTAAAAGTTGGTGGATTGGCCAATTGGTAATAATACACTCTGGGCTGGACCAATAGCCAGAGGTCTGATGCACCCGCCAGTTGTTTGTGAATCTCAGTAAACAGACAGACGAGCTTTACAAAATGGAGAACAAAAAACGGAAAGGAGGAGCGGAGAAAATTCGACTAAAAAAGAAACTGGCCCTTCAGGCTGGCTGATGCTGGCACATGTGTTAAAATCTCACAGTTGTTTGGTAGTGAAGGTTCAAGTAAAATCAATTTAGGAAGTGATGGAGCCTCAGCCCAGCGACAGGTTGGAGAAGAAAAGAGGGAGGAGGAGGAGAAACCCGAGCCGGTGTTGTGCCATAAATTGACTCGCTGCCAAAAAATGATTAGCCACCGCGGGATCGCGCACGGTTAGGTAATTGCATTTCTAGACAAAATTCCCCAGGATTTCGCCCTAAAACTCAGCATATCTAGCAATATGGACATTCAGAAAGCAAAGATAACCTCTTCCGGTACTTAAACAGATGTTTATCGCGGATATTAGTGTGGCAGTGTTTGTGGCACCCTGCGCGGGAGCACGAGGACGTGCTTGTGGAAAGAGGGAGGAAGATGTGGCAGTGAGCATCCTGTCACAATGTCTTGATTGATCTTGCACCCTGTATAGTTGGTCAAGGGGTTGTTCCTTTGGCTGACTGGTTAGAGCGTATGACTCTCACCCCGAAAGTCTAGGGATCGAATACAATCCGGGCCGTCGTTTATCCACCTTGCCACATTAGTTTTTCCAGTTCGGAAGTTGTTTTAAGTGTTGCTAATTGTCTTAAACGTTCACAATGAGGATATATTAATCCTTTTTGCAATATTTGCGATTGAAAGATGGTTTGTGGTAAGAACTGGCTTTCTTTATGTTACAGCCTTGATACTAAAAAAATAAATAATGTAAAATGGCACCCTGTATTGAATGTAAACGTTGTATAAATGTAAATAAACAATTCTCCAGCGATTTAATTTTTTCCCCTTCCTTTCTTTAGTCCACTTGACATGGAGCCACAGCTAACTAGTTTGGGGCACATTTTTACTTGGAAAAATAGTATTTAAACTGATCAAGCTTTGGCTTTACAATGACACTGTGTAAGTTGCTAAACATTACGTTGCTCTATTTAAAAGTAACAAGATAAAAGCTCTTCAGCACATACAATTAAGATTGGTCACTTGCCAAATAGACTACACCCTCCCGTTTACCTATAAGAAACGCCTCAAAATATCTTTAAATTCTTTATTGATGATTTAATTGTAGACAACTAAAATGGCATTTTACTTGCCAAAAAGTGATTGAATCGCTCAGATTTTCATGGAGGCTAAAATTGACCAAATAAGGGTTTTATGTATTATCTGTTGATGTTACTGTACTCATACTGCCTACTGTATCATCATAAACACCCCAAAAATGGCAAAAAAAAAAAAAAAAAAAAGATAATTTCCCTTGCCAAAAATTGATTACAGTGTCCTGGTCACCTGTAAAGGGTTACATTTACCTAAATATTACCTTATTTATTATCTCTTGATGTTATTAGTGCCATCACAGGTTGCTGGGTCTCTTCATAAACACATCAAAAATGGCAACAAATGATCATTTCCCTTGCCAAAAATTCATTACAGTGTCCTGGTCACCTGTAAAGGGTTAAATTTACCTAAATATTACTTTATTATCTCTTGATGTTATTAGTGCCATCACAGGATGCTGGGTGTCTTCCACATTCATAAACACCTCAAAAATGGCAACAAATGATCATTTCCCTTGCCAAAAATTGATCACAGAGTCCTGGTCACCTGTAAAGGGTTAAATTTACCTAAATATTACCTTATTTATTATCTCTTGATGTTATTAGTGCCATCACAGGATGCTGGGTGTCTTCCACATTCATAAACACCTCAAAAATGGCAACAAATGATCATTTCCCTTGCCAAAAATTGATCAGTGTCCTGGTCACCCATAAAGGCTTAAATTGGCATAAATATTACTTCATTTATTATGATGCTGGGTGTGTTCCACAATCATATTCGAATAAACATGAAAATATTCCGTCCGAATATCTGTTTCTTGTTATAAATATAACAGCTAGAAGGATTTACAGTTAAAATAGGAGAAACATTTCAGGAAACTATTGTCAATTAACCACAGAAATAGGGACTAATAACATCAAGAGATAATAAATAAGGCAATATTTAGGTAAATTTAACCCTTTACACTTGACTCCCCAGGAAGGGTCGTAACACCACTTGCCTCATGCACATAAGTGACCAAAACAAAGCAGCATGGAGACACTCCGTCTCCAACCACCTCTCAGGCAGCAGCCTGCACTCCCAAGTTCTATACGTCACCAGAACATAAACAACCGCAACACAATAAAAGCAGTGTTATACAAAATGGAAGGCCTGTAGTGTTTATTCTCTTACAGTAACAACTTATCAATTTTTTGGAGGAATTTAAGATTTTTTGGTTTTTATTATTCGTGCAATAGAAAAATAATCGCTAGATTAATCATCTAAATAGTCATTAGAATAGTTGACTATTCGATAAAATAATCGTCAGAATAATCATTTTAAAAATAATCATTTACCCCCAACCCTACTTTTTTAGAATACCAGGATAGGAAGGATGGTGTAGGTTTACGTTTATTAGATTGATACATAAATATTACCAATAAGAAAGTGTACGTTGGTGTGTGTCAGAAACAGCGTAAGGCTTAATGTCTTTTCCAAAAAAACCAGGTGATGGGCCGGTCTCCAATCAAAATGCCCGGGCTGAATTTTTGTCCCAGTCCAGCCCTGCCGGCAGGCTTACTAAACCCCCTTCCTACTCCCTCACGCCCCTGGTCACACATAGCCTTAGATTTCGTCTGTGGGTTGCCTGATTTGCATGGTTTTTCCACCATGCTCTAGTGGACAGGTTTTCGAAGGCTTGTCACCTCGTACCCCTAAAATCTCTCCCTTCCTCCTCTATTACCGCTAAACTCCTCATTAAGCATGTGTTCAGGTTGCACGGGATTCCAGAGGAGATTCTCTTGGATCGGGGACCTCAATTCATCTCCAGATTATGGAAGGAGTTTGCCAAGGCTCTGGGGGCTAAGGTCTCCCTCACTTCCGGATATCACCCACAGACGAATGGACAATGTGAGTGCATGAATCAAGAGCTCAGGGCCATGCTGCGCTGCATCTGCTTCGCACAACCGTCCTTCTGGAGCTCTCACCTCACCTGGGTGGAGTACGCCCACAACTGACACGTTTCTACCGCTACAGGTCAGTCTCCATTTGAAGCCTCTCTAGGTTACCACCCACCCTGTTTCCCCAGCAATCCTCGGCTCCATCTTCGGTCCCTCAGTTTCTCCAGGGGGCCAGACGGGCATGGGCGTCCACCTGGGCCGCCCTGGACAGGATGGCTGACAGGAACGAGCGGCTGACGGACCGCCGGCAACGTCCGGCCCCGGATTACGCCCCTGGTCAGGAAGTACGGCTCTCGTCTAAGGACATCCCGCTGAAGGCCACCTCCCGTAAGCTCACTCCCAGATTCATAGGTCCATTTAAGATCCTGGAGGTCCCCACTTCCTCCATGTTTCGACTCGAGCTCCCAGGCTCGCTCCAGATTCACCCGGTTTATAACGTTTCCCTGGTCAAGGCTGTGGGTTCTAGCCCCCTCTGTCCTCTGCTGGCTCCCCTGCCACCTGCGCGGTACTACAAGGGGGGCCTCGTCTACACGGTTCGCAGGATCCTGGATTTCCGGCCCCGCGGCCGTGACACCCAGCACCTGGTCGATTGGGAGGGGTACGGCCCGGAGGAGCGTTTCTGGGTCCCCCGCTCCTTTATTGAAGACCCGTCCCTGATCCGGGACCACGAGGCTGCGTCTGCTGGGACGCCAGGAGGCGTCCGTTGGGGAAAGGGGGGGTACTGTCATGCCCCGGGGTGAGTGCTCCTTTCATTTTTGTTCCATCTTTGAGCTGCTGTGTTTCAGGAGAGGGAGGCTCCAGCTGCAGCTCATTAACAATCAGCGGGTCCCGCTATAAGAGGAAGAGAACACATCTCGATGCTGGATGATCAACTACAACTTGGTAGTTCTAGCCCTTTGTGTATCCAGGTTAACTCTAGTGATTTTTGGATTTCAGAACCCTTGTGAATATTGTGCTTACCTGTTCCCAGGATTTTTGGATCGTTTGTGGACCTTACCTTGACTCCTCAGGATCTCCTTGGACTTCTGAAGCTTCTGGAGCTTCTCTGGTTTTTCTGTGGCTCCTCTGATTGACTACTTGGACATTTCCACGATCCCGCTGGATTACTCACCTGTACTACTCTTCAATGGGAATTTAACCCAGCCAGGAGGCTATGTCTCTAGGGGCGTATCTCAGGGCCCTGTCCTTTTACTAGTGTGAAATTCCAAAATGTTATATTTTCAGTGCACTCTGTTTTTCATGCAGGCTGAACAAGAAAATAGTCTCCTACACCTATCTCCTGCATTCGCTTCTGATAGAAAATAGACAGTGAAACACTAGGATTTGAAAATCCTGACAGATCATTGTTACACTGTGAATTAACATTCATGCACCCATAATCATAACCCGGTGATCATGACTCACAATGGGAAAGGCTGTTGTTGGTTTAGTGTTCGGTAATCAGCAGAGAATGTCTCGGCTAGTTTAAGCTAACGGTTAGCATTAGTAACTTCACCACATGGCAGAAGCTCCTCCAGCGTTGTGTTGTTTGTGGAGATAAAACATCAGCGTTGCTAGTCAGTGGTAGAGTCGTGTTACTGTTATTTGTTTTGCAAGCTGATAACTCTCAAAGTGTGTGACTAGTGTGGTCAAAACACATATCTTTACATTTCATTAAAATTGCAGTACAACATATGTGTGATCCAGGGTCTAAGGCAAAGCGGATTAGAAAATAACTCTTTTAGCCCCGTTGACTTGCGTTCATGTTTTCGTTCTTCCGGGGACCCATGAGCCGACCAGAAAGGGAGGAGTCTTATGGGCCATTCCCATCTGTACCTGGTCGGCCCGGCCCAGATAGCATAGCTTGCTTACATATCTTGGTGGCCTGCCTTTTTTCAGGGTGCAACAAGAATGTTTTTCAGCCCTCTTTCTGAGGTGGTCTGCTTCAAGCTGACCAGGGCCAACACACCCACTGCTGACAGCAAATTCACACCTTCCATTACAGCAAGCCTCTGCTTGGTGGGTAGAATCAGCCCACATGGGCTTAAGGCATGCTCAATTCATTATCATTCATTATCATGCTGATTACCTATAAACTGAAAATGTCTCTGACTGCATTCCTTGCATACCTCAGCAAGGATGTGTGGAATCAACCGGGCCAGGCTGGGGCCGACTGGAGCTATCCGGGCAGGGCCGACCCGGTACAGATGGGAATGGCCCATTGGGCTCCCCATAGACCACTGCAAAAGCTGGCAAACACATTTGTTCTGCTGCCCTGATGCATTTCTGCTCTAGCTGTGACACACAAACAGCAGTTGAACTAAATCCTGAAGTCTTTCTCAGGAGGTCATTATGGATATTTAAATCAGTTAAAAGTTTTCTGTAATATTTGAGATTTAAATCTAAAATGAGTTTGGTTGTGATTTGTTTAGAGGGCGAGATGATGCTGAACTCTCCATCCAAATGATCATAATGATGGCCTTAATCACATAGCAGCAGCTGGAGCAGATCGCTGATACGGTCCCCATGTAAACGAAGAGAGTCACATGTAAATTAACACAAAAATCCATTTTAAACAAACCAGAAAGGAAAAAAAACCTTCAAAGCAAACCTGACTGAAAAAATAATACTTAAAGAAATCAAATTATTGTCATGTTTGTTGGTTTTTATGTTAACAAAAACTGCCCACTTCATATCATTAGGATCTTTGACCTCTTATACCATTTAGTGTTTTTTCTTTGTTTTATGGTTCGTCTGAACGTTTCTCTGCTGCTGAACTCAATTTAAATAAGTCATTTTCTGTTTTTGTTGCTGCTGTTTGCATCCAGAATCGACCCAGAACCTTTTAGCCAAATCGAGCCCTAAAATGACATCTGGTTTTACATAAAGACCTCTGATCCAGGAGGGAGGGGTCAGAGGTCAGTGGTTATAAAGGATGGATAACTCCTGAAGTTTCACCGTCTGACAGAATCTCCACCATCAGGTACATCATTAAATCTTTCATTAGGACAAAACTTTGACTTTATATTTATAATTTTAAAATCTTAGCTTAGTTAAATGTTAAAAGATGTTGAAATTTGAAAATTGCAGCAATGATTTCAGTGGGATGTGAAAGTTGTTGTTAATCTTCATCATTTACCTGTGTAAGTTGTTGGTTGTTAATATAACAATATCAGTCAAATATGTCCTATAGGAGACACACATAGAGAAGTTTGAGAAGTGAAACAAAGTTTATAGGATTTACAGAAAGTGTGCAACAAATGTTTAGGCAGGTGCATTCATTTGGGCACCACAAAAAAGAAATTACCTCAATAATTAGCAGATCCCCCCGTGACCCTGCATGGACAAGCGGGTTCAGAAAATGGACGGATGGATTTACTAGATCTTCCTTTTGCAGAAATAACAGCCTCTAAACGCTTCCTGTAGCTTCCAATGAGAGTCTGGATTCTGTTGAAGGTATTTTGGACCATTCTTCTTTACAAAACATATCTAGTTCATTCAGGTGTGATGGCTTGTGACTCACACCACAGAATTTCAATAATATTCTGGTCTGGGGAGATGGCCATTCCAGAACGTTCTGCTTGTTCTTCTGCATGAATACTTTAGTAGATGTTGAGCAGCATTTAGGGTCATTGTCTTGTTGAAAGATCCAGCCCCGGTGCAGCTTCAGCTTTGTCACTGATTCCTGGACATTGGTCTCCAGAATCTGCTGATATTGAGTGGAATCCATGAGTTCCTCAACTTTAACAGGATTCCCAGTCCCTGCACTGGCCACAGCCCCACAGCTTGATGGAACCACCACCATGTTTTACTGTAGGTAGCAGGTGTTATCTTGGAGTGGTGTGTTCTTTTTCCTCCATGCATAACACCCCTTTTTATGTCCAAATAACTCAATGTTAGTTTCATCAGTCCACAGAACCTTATTCCAGAATGAAGCTGGACCTCAAGCTGCTCTGTTTGTGCTGTGGGTGGAGAAAAGGCTTCCCCTGCATCACTCTCACGTACAGCATCTCCTTGTGTAAAGTGCACCAAATAGTTGAACGATGCACAGTGACTCCATCTGCAGCAAGATGATGTTGGTCTTTGGCGCTGGTCTGTGGGTTGACTCTGACTCATCTCACCATTCTTTGTTTCTGTTTATCCAAGATTTATCTTGGTCTGCTACTTGGAGCCTTATCTTGAACTGTGGCTGTGATCTTCTGTTTCCTCAGCATGTTCCCAACTGTGGAACCAACAGCTGAAATATCTGAGACAGCTTTCTCTATCCTTCCCCTAAACCAGGGGTCCTCTGAGTTCTTTCCAGCAGACACTGTAAGGGCCAGATGCTCTTCTAAAATACAGTTAAAGTATTATTGTATCTTAATGTATTAATATTTAAAATGGCTTTTTAAAATCCAAACTATTTTGATTGTAGTTATATTTGTGCTGGGAGAACGTAAACAATTATTGATATTTGGGACATGAATTCTGCTGCTAAACGTCAGAGTTGCCCAGTTGCTTAATTTTGTTTGAAATAAGACTCAGCTGAAGCTTTATTGTTATTACGTCTTTGTTCTGTGGGTATTTTAATAAAAATGTAATTTATCATGATTTTGTAGACCATAAATGATCACTTTTATTGTTGTTCAGCTCTCAGTCATGGAGAAATATGGACTCAGCTTCCTGCTGCTGATCTCAGGTCTGTAAACCCATTTTCTATAAATTAACCAGAACTAAGGTCTCCAGAGGGTTTTCAAATGATTCCAGAATCTTTTCTTTTGAAAGGTCCAATTAAAAAAGCAACATTGATTTAATACTAGACTGTATAAAACGGGACACTCCAGAACCCTCAGGACCCTAATCGTAGCCCGTCAGCACAGAACCATGATTTTAGATCGGGTGTTCTGGACGCTTCTTTTACTCTTTGGTTGTGGTATGTGTAGAGCCCATTTCTCCCATCCTGACCCATTTGACCACATGTCCACTCTGATTCTGGTTCTGAGTTGACCCAGACCATGCCTAAAAGTCAGTTCTGCCACTGGAGTTTTCAAGCACCATCCTGCTGTGGGTCTTTACTTCCCTCTGTGTCATCTCTCAGGTTGTCTGCAGGTCTGTGACCTTCAGCTGGTCCGACAGTTCCGTTACATCAGCTTGTATAAAACCTGGAGTGACGCTCAAACCTACTGCAGGGACCAGTTCTCAGACCTCGCCACCATCCAGAACATTGCCAATAACACCCAGGCCCAGCATCTGGCAGGAATCTCCAACTTCTGGATCGGACTCTTCAACGGCTCTTGGAAATGGTCTCAGGAGGAAAGTCAGGGTGTCCCCTTCAGCACCTGGTTCACCAACTGGGGATTCAGCCAGCCACAGAGCGGGGACTGCGTGGTGATCAATAGTTTGGGGTTCTGGTTCTCCCACAACTGTGAAGAGCTTTACCAGTTTTTCTGTTATGATGGTGAGTGGGTGTGGCGACAAGCTGGATCTAATCTCAAAACAAACATAAGATATCAAAAAATGGGTGATGTAAAAAGAAAATATGTCTTTTTAGAAGAGAGACAGGAAGTTGTTTGGGTTTAGAGAAGGAACTTCCTGTCTCAGTTGGAGGGTGGACATGCCCTGAGGAGCTTGACTCGTGTGATATTTTTACATCTAATTCTCCAAACTGAACTTGTCTTTTTTAACAGCTAAACTCAACGTTCACACCCTGGTGAAACAGACCATGGCTTGGTCCGACGCTCAAACGTACTGCAGGTCCACGTACACAGACCTGAGTAGCATCACCAACCTGATAGACAACAGCTTAGTCACACTTAAGATGATTTTAGAGCCTCCACTGGCCTGGATCGGTCTGCACAGGTCAGAGTGGGTATGGTCAGACAACAGCAATGCCTCCTTCAGGATTTGGGGCTCCCCGCAGTCCACTAGCAGAGCCAACTGTGTGGCCATGGGCCCATCTTCAGCTACCTGGTTCTGGCAACCCTGCTCCAAATTGTACCCCTTCATGTGCTACAGAGGTGAGTTCTCCCGCAGCACTTGTTCATGATTTAATACTGCAGATCTGATCAGGTGTTTGTTTTCGCAGACGTCAGACCTTTGATGATGAGGTCAGTGAAGCTTCAGCTTGATGCCAGATCTGCAGACATGACCGACCCCGTAGTGCAAGAATCCATTCTGCAGCAGGTCAGACATTTATAACAGCTTAGTTTGTTTTCATTCAAGAGTTCATAAATAAAATAACAAAGGTGTGCAACACTGAAAAAAACATTTTAATAATTGTATTTCTGATTATTATCAGTCGCTCTGAGTTTTTCATGCAGGTTGAACATGAAAATAATCTCCTACACCTATCTCCTGCATTAGCTTCTGATAGAAAATAGACGGTGAAACTCTAGGATTTGAAAATCCTGACAGATCTACATCACACTGTCACTTAACATTCATGGACTCACCCATCTGGCCTCGCAACAGCGAAGGCTGTTGTTGGTTTAGTATCCAGGAAACAGCAGAGAACGCCTGAGCTAGTAGAAGCTAACATTAGCATTAGTGACTTCACCACACTGCAGAACTCCTCCAGGCTTGTGATATTTGTTGAGATAAAACATCAATGTTGCAAGTCAGTGATTGAGTCACATTACCTTTATCCAATCCAAAGTGAGATGTCCAGATATCAGGAAATAAGACTCCAAATCCAGTCCTCAGCTGTGATGTGGCTCATTTCTACTTCCTGAAAACAGTGCACCAGAGCTTTGTTTCCACGGAGTATGACTACTAGAGACCACTGCAAAAATAATTAAATGACCATTCCACACTTTTAAACAAAAACATGGCCATGTATTTTAAATCAATAAATGGTTGGACAACAAGACAGACCCAAAAATATATTTCAGAAGATTTTAATTTAGGCTCAACTGTAGTTTAAGTTTTTAGTTATTTACACAAAAATATCAGCAGCAGCAGTTCAACCAGACAACTTTGACAGATATATTTTTCAAATGTCTGCATAAATAACTTGTGATGTAACTGTGGGAGGTTTAAGGTTTACAAAATTTGTCACATGAGCTGCTCTCATTTTGTGACAAATTGCTGATCAATAAAGAGCTTTTTTATGAAAATGTTTTCCAGCTGAAGCAGCGGGTGGAGGAGGGAAGGATCACTGAGGAGGTGAAGCTCAGGTGGATGAAGGGCTGTGATGGAAAGGTTTTCCATAGGCAGACAGAAAACAGCGCCCCTGCTGTCTGTGATCAGGATGTGTGACACCTTCGGTTTTTTATTCTAATGACCCTCATCTGTGACCTGATTGTGACATTAGATTGTTTCAGTGTATTTGTTCGCCTTGGTCAGTGATATTTTATTATTTGTGGGTTGAAAGTATAAGAACATGAGTAAAGTTTTTCAGTAAATGTTTGCAAAACTCTAAATTTATACTGTAGCTGCAGCCTGGAGTGTTCCCCCTTCCAGTGTCACGATGTGAGCCAGGAGGAGGTTAGGACCCAAGATGCAGTAACCAGGATGACACGAGGCAGGAGTTGTAGAAAAAAAAAGTGAAGTCCTTTATTAGGGATAATTGTCCAAAGTAAAACTTCAAAAAGGGAAGGAAGCCAAAAACCATAAATCCAAAATCCAAATGCATAAATCCTAGAGACCTAGAGACCAAGAGCTCCTTTAAAGAGCGGACCTGGAGATATCCAAAACCAAGAGACCAAGAGACCAAGAGAGGGACAGAGACAACACTGACACAAACGAGGGACCGACAACACATTGAGACGCAGACAGGGTTTTATACACAAAGGGTAACAATCAGGGAGACGGGTGACAGGAGTGCAGGGAGTTATCAGAAGGGATCAGGTGAGACTAATTAACTGAGTGGGGAAAACTGACTAGGTAAAATAAATCTACAGAGAACTAAAGATGAGTGAACTCCTAAAACCTGAAAACAAGAAACCAGAAGAAAAACACCAACAGGGATGGGATTACTGCATCTGAAAACACTGCGGGGGAAACCTGAGGGAAACCTGGAGGGAGCTGGAGACCTAAAGGGACACAGAAACCAAAGAAGAACACCTAAGGGGAAAACCTGGAGTGGGCTGGGGAACACAAGGAGACACGTGAGGAATACACGGAGACACATAAGGGGAACCTAGAGAGGGCAACATAAGGAGCACATGAGGGGGGGAAGCAGACAAGGAGACACAGGAGGGAGACGCAGAAAGCAGACCATGACATCCAGGATTTTTGTATGATTTTTTTTTTAGAAATCCATAAACATTCTTATCATGTACTGTGAGATAATGTAGGCAATATGTCTTTTTTGTTGTTGTTGCTAAACCCATCATAGTCCCACTGAGCCCCATCCACTTAGAGCTACCAATCACAGAGTGTGCTCGAGTGTTTAAGGACGCTCCTAGCCAGATGCAGAGTTGACAACCTTTCTCATCGGCAAGTAAGTCTTTAAAATATAGACATAAACAACATAACATGAGAATAATTGTAAAACAAAGCGTTTTAATTCTGTTTTTTGCGTAGAGGTGCGCATTCACACACAGGAGGCTGTAAATACCCGTTAATGCAGAAGTGAGAAAAACTTCTTAAGGTGTGATACATTTGTCAGCCACTAAGATCAGGGGAGGGCAATCCTGGTCCTCAAGGGCCTCTACCCAGCAAGTTTTAGTTGTTTACCTGCTCCAACACACCTGTTTCCTGGATGAATCATCTGTTCAGCAGCTCATCGGGCTCTGCAGCAGCCTGTTAATCGCTAGCAGATTCAAACCGAGGCAATCTCTCCAAATATCAGGAAGTAACTTGTCCATGCTAATCCAAGCCATTCTGGGCTTTTTTGCCCCGAGTACAGCTTGCAAGGCTTTTGCTCTACCAGAGACCACTGCAAATGTATTGATTAAATGAGCTTCCCATACCTTTAAAAGATTACAGCCACAAGACAACCACAGCATGTCAAATTATACTTTTTACTTTAAAATTGTTTCTCTAACTCTAGTCCTTGGGAACCACTGACCTGTTAATGTTTTAGTTTAAATCTGTAATAAATCAAAGAAACATGTAAGTGATGAAGAACAGATTCCCAGAATCAGGGAATGAAAATCAAAGGTTTTCAATTTAAATACGAGTTCTGTTTAGTTTGTTTTTCAAAGGAATGAAAGTAATTTTATTTGTAAATTAAATAAAAAATCTTCTTGTTTTCTATTTGATTTAAACATTACTCAATAACTACAAAGGAATTAGACAAACATAATATTAAAAGCTGGTTATACATGATTTAAAAAATAATTGTGCGTGATTTTTAATCTTCAAATGTTGTTTTGTTTTTATGTTTTGAATCAAATTCAACATCCATGTCATGTTAGTGCTGCCTACTGGTGGAACCGACTGTTACACTTTAGTGGAAGCAGCCCCGAGCAGATGATTTATTAAAGGTGCACTATGTAAGAATTTAGTGAGAATTTTACAAAGAGAAAATTCCAAAAGAGTCTAAAGTTTCAGTCATTTTGGAAGGAAGGTTAAACTGAAACATATCTCATATCCAGCTGGCTATGGGGATTATCAGATTTTCTCCTTTCAAAATAAAGGAAGGAGGGACCTCTACTGTTTACCATCAGTGAGGTGGTGCTCACTCCTCACCCCTGCCACATGGACCCAAGGGATAAACCATCAACCCTGCTCAAAATGGTCAACTTTCCCCATGGGGTTACACCCATTAGGACAGTGGGAGGGTTAAAAACATACACGATAGGCTTGTGTATTTGAGTAATATTATAGTCTGATTTATCTGTAACTACGATAGCTGACTTTATGTGTAAAAATGCTCATGTGGAGAGGAGAAATACATTTTTGAGTGTTAGTCATTTTCCAACTGTTAATTTGAATACTTACAGTGGACTAAGAAGGGAACATATTCCATACATACCCCCACCAAGAGTCTTTTTCACTTTTTCTTTTTCAATTATTGGAATAATTTTATGTTGGGGTGGCTGATTTGTATGTCGTTGCTGTCATCTGCTGGCTAGCAGATGTCATGCCTCACATATAACTGTAATAAAATTAGTATTATACACATTATGATACATTTCTTTCACCAATTAAATATTGTATGACTCTATACATTTACAATGCACTAGAAAACAAATAAATACATTTATTTTCTCCTGTAATGTCAAGTTTTGTTATTAGACGACAAAAAAGCTGTCATATCATCAGCTAAACTATTGTGTGTTGACCTCCACTCACTCATAAAATCCCCGAACAGTGATTATGTGTCATTTTCATACTAAAAACTTGTGGGTTTGATCTGAGTTAAATGTTTGTTAAAAGAAACACACATCTTCCCAGAGGAACTCGTTTTGTTGAGCTCTGCTTGTAGAGCAAACACAGCAGCCTCTCGGGGTGCTGAAGGCTTTTATGCAAAAAGCACCGGCTGCCTCAGACAGACTGAGCTGTTTCTCTTCAGGAGCCCTTTTCCCAGGCGTAGACCGTGTGAAATAACATGATGGTGACTGTGAGGTTCACAGTTTACTGTTATTTCCCACTGACGTTAGGTAAAGTGAGACCCTCTTTAATGCTTCTAAAGTCAAGAAATTATGTCCTTCCAGATAGTGCCGAGCTCACATTCTCAGATGTTTATTCTTTGAAAGTAAAGCTCCTTAAAGTGAGGATCAATGCATCGGTAGAGACGTATTTCATTTCATCCACACTTCCTGTTAGGAAAACACCTTTGAAAGAGGCGTCCCCTGGCGGACCAAGAGAGCGGCACTGAGGCAGACCTCATCCCCGCATGCGGTTCTCTGTGCTTGTAAAATAATGAATGGATATTTAAATAAAAAGCTTTATATTTTACTGAATTAATTTTATATCTGTAAGTCAATTCTATGTAAAGATTGTCTGCGTAAACCTGAACAGGCCCAACCCGATCTTGCTGTGAGACCGGGTTGATGGGTCACACTTGTGCTTAATCATATGCGCTTTCTGAGCTGAAGAGGATGTGAGATTCTGGGCTTCTCCTCAGACGGCTCCTGGATGTGTCGCCACATTGGAGACAGGAACAAGCACTATAGAGCTCCGGGAGTTGACGTCACTTCTCCCGGCATGCAACAGTTCAAATCGAAACGGCGCCATATTGGCATGCAGAAGCCGGCAGCTGGACTATTTGTTATTGTCAGGAAACTCAATCAAACGGGAAATATGGTAGATTCCTGTTGTGCCCCAGGATGCAGAACAGACGCGGACGACATAAGGAATGAGCCATCTACAGGATTCCCCAAGATCCGGAGCGCCGCAAACGTTGGATCATTGTAATAAAACGCGCTAGTGACCGGGCGAAAATGAAACTGTGGGATCCCGAGAGTAAAGGTTTTCGCTTATGCTGCGACCGCTTCATATCAGGTACTTAAACCAACGTTTCCTCAACTGTGTATGGTATTTATTTTAAATGCTTTTATTATGATTCTTAGTGGGCTTCCTAAACTTATTTTGGCGTGGCTTTTTCTGTCTTATTACTCATAGCAGCAAGTAAACATCATGTAAAACGTTGCCTCGTGAGTTCTGCGTGCTGCCGTTTCTGTGTTTTATGATCACAGCAATTAACCGGCTAAGCTGTATTTAATTTTTAAGCAATGGTTGATCAATTGTCAGATCACACATAAAAAGCACTTTGGATTGCTATTATCTGTCTCACCGAGACTACTTACGTGTAAATCTGTTATTTGTCCGTCCATCCATCCATTTTCATCCGCGTATCTGGAATCGGGTTGCGGGGGCAGTAGCGTGACTTCCCTCTCCCCAGCCGCCGGAGCCAGCTCCTCCGGGTAAATCCCAAGGGGTTCCCCGGCCAGGTCCGGTGTTGTGCCGGTAAGAAGTCCGCTCTGACAGCTTCTGGCGTCGGAGCGGGCAGTAGAGTTGAGAGTCCCAGACCTTCTCCCCAGCTCCTCCGGCCGGGGGAATCCCAAGGGGTTCCCCCGGCCAGGTCCGGTGTTGTGCCGGTAAGAAGTCCGCTCCGACAGCTTCTGGCGTTTTTAAAAAGTATCCCAGGGGCACGGTAAGGGTCGGAGATGTTCAGTCTATTTAATTTCTGACTATATAAAACGATTTCTTCTGTTTTAAAGTGTGAAGTAAACTCCGACGAAGTAAAATCCAAGCGGATCCCGTTCATGTTCATGGTTACATCCGTGTTTGTTTACCTTTTTTGCATGCCAAAATGGCGTCCACTAACTGAGAGTCACGTGGGGTCCGGAGCTCTATTCAGCCAAAGTTTCATAATCAGGGAACATTTTCTAAGTGACAATTCTCTCTGAGAGACAGGGTTTGGAAAACACTTGCTTCAGTCAGAGGAACCTTCCCGCATGCGCTCTGGTTCTGTGACGCGCTCCAAGCCAATCTCCACAACTTCAGCTCACTGTGCACATATGCGCTGACAACGAGCTGCGCTGAGCAGTGTCCAGCTCAGATGTTCAGATGGGAATCTTTTTGTTACATCTGCGATGTGCATAACGAATAAAATGTCAGTTTGTCTGCATGCGTCGGGGTAATTCTTTCTATTCTTTCTCCGTCAAAATAAACGGCCAAATACAGGAACTATCCGGTCAACACAACACAAGCCCTGCTTTTAACTGTTTTGTTTTCTTGTGAAAATTGTTGGAAAGAGATACTATTTAACTTGATTACCACCAGAGCCAGTGCGCCGTTATCTCCGTGACGGTAAATGAGGGAAAAACAAATTGATCGGATCCTGCACGTCTTTTAACACATTGGTCAGGATTGACGCACTTTGTTTTCATTTAGTTGGTTAAAAAAAAGTCGGGCTTGGGCTCGGGCCGGGCCAGAGAATCCTGAAAACCTTTTCGGACCGGGTCGGGCTGGGGCTCCACCCCCTCGGGTCGGGCCGGACACGGGCTCAGATTTTAGACCCGTGCAGGGCTCTAATACAAAGGCATAATGGCCTGAGACACCCATCTTGTACATGGGTCTGTATGGACAGGGCACACATTTTTTAAAGGCAGTATTTTGTCCCCTTTGACCCTCCATATAACCTGCTTCTTGAATGCATGTAAAAACAGCCATTAAGTGCAACTTTTACAAGCTGTTTTGTCACATTTGGTGTCATTGCGCATGTTCAAGATGCGCATTTTGACAGCTATCACACACATATTTTACAGGTGCTTTATTGTCTCCTTTGGCTTTCCATACTTGAAAGCAGTGACAAGCATGCGTGCTGCATGGCACCCTGCCTGCCTACCTACTCAGTTGCTGAGTCTTCTCTTGCTGGACTGTAAGACTTTTCGGATAAAAAAAAAATCTGGATTGTATAGCTTTAAATAATCCAGTTACTCTAAAAGAAAACGTTTGTCTTTTGTAAAATATTCTGAATATCATAATCAGAACATGTGTGATTTCATTGTGAAAAAATGAGTTTTACAGCTTACGTTTCCTATTGAACATACAAGATTACAGATTTAGGAGAAGATGAAAAACGTCTGAGTCACAGCAATTCTTTATTAGACTTTATCTTTTAAAGGGATTACTATGCAACTTTTTCACATTTATAAATAATTTTCTTGAGCCACTATGTGCTAAAATGACCCTTTACAGGGTTCATGAAACGTCACTCAGACCCTCACCACTCTATGGGGCCAGAATAGCGCATTTGCAAATTCAGAGTGCCGGTCTGGACTGATGGACTTAGAAAAAAATTGAGCGGACATACCTGGCGCTGCAGTCTGCTTCCAGCACGTTTCCTGGATGTTTTAGATCATGAACACAGCTGATTTGTTTAATTTAGTGATGAATCACTCCTGCAGACACATAGGCTGAGGAAACTTTTCAGCTGTTAGATTAAGTTGATTAAAAGACGAACGCACAGCAAGGAGAGAGGTTTTGATCTCAGTTCTACTAAACGGACACTAGGGGGTGCTAGAAGCAAGCCAAAATTGCCTATTCTCCCTTTAATGGTCTTTTATACCCAGAAAATGGAGACCATTTAGATGTAATTAGTGGCCACCTGTTTCTGGCTCTTAAAGAGCAAGTCACCCCCAAATCAACTTTTTTTCTGATAAACTAGCTATATAAACGTGTGTCTAATCGTGCTGCAGACACATGTAGTCAATAGTTTTGCACTTTAGTGCATTTTAGTTAAAATTTAAATTTTCTGCCTAAAACTGTCAGTGTTGTGCCGTTGTCAGGTAAAAACTCTGCACTGCATTTGAATTAAAATCTGCCATCGCTATTGGCTAAGAGGTACCCTAGAACGTTAGCTGGTACCATATGATACAATGTCGTTGTGAGCCTGTGTGTGTGTATTTGTTAGCAGCTCCGCCCCACAGGAAGTGAGAGCGGGGTAATACTCTGGTAGGAGGCGACTTGCTCTTTAAAAGAATATTTCTATTTATGCTGATGCATTTTAATAATTAATCATTTAATGGGTTTTAGTATCAGATTTTTTTTATCCTGACAGTAATGATTCAGTCAGAAGTCCGGATGTGGTTTGAATACAAAACAGTTTTAATAAAACAAAGAGAAACATTCAGGTGTTAGAATTAAACAGCTTTAAGAGATGAATATATGTCAGTGGAGGTTGTTTATATCTCTAGTGTTCAGGATTACATATAGGTTGAAACATGTTAAAATACTAACAACAGGAATGATATTCATATAAACACAGAACATTTTTATGTAAATAATGTTTTTGTCATTGAATGAGTTTCTGTCCGTTTATGGAGGAAAAACAATGAAAAACAGTAAAAAAAACAAACAAGAATTAAGAGTTTATTATTTAAAAAAAACTCCCAAACAAACCCAAATTCATTGTTTCATTCTTTTACTACAAACCAATTCTGCCATGGATCTTTTATTTCCCTTCTTATTTCCAATCGATGATTTCTCTGTATTTTCCAATAAAAAGTTCTGTTTTCTTGGTTGAATCACTTTTAGTGTTTTTAGTCTTTCAAGTTCTTAATTTTTTGGCTCATTTAGTTCATTAAATAAGTTGTTCACTTTGACATTTTCTGTATTTCATAAGAGTTTGTTAAATTTTTTTCAGTCATTGATGACTCACCTTTGACCTCCTGTTCTTTTACACATCAGCAGAAATTAAATCTACCTGAAACTCCAAATTTGACGGAAACACAAATCCCTTTTCTCTTGTTTTTGGCTGGACTGTGATCCTGCAGCGCCCCCTGTGGTCGGCATAGAGGAGCCAGGCCCTGGTGTGTTCTGGCTTAGGTGCGCCTGCAGGTGTCACTGCAGCAGGCAGTGACACTTCACACTCTTCTCTTTGAGCATGGTGCTGAACACCTGGACAGCCTGTTTGTTGATAAGGTTCCAGAAGTTTCCGAAGGAGATGTTCTGACCGCTCTCTACCTGCATCTGATTGAGGACCTGACCCAGACCTTCTTCATTCTCCACCGTCTGCAGACAGGAAGCAGGAAGTCGATGAGCATTACTGGAAAAACTTAGGACCTATCCCAATATTCGCACTGTGCCCTACGGCAGTGGTCCACAAATGGCGGCCCGCGGGCCACGTCCGGCCCGCGAACCCTCTCCTTGTGGCCCCCAAAACCCGCGCGCATCCCCCAGCCCCGATGGCCGACCGGGAGGTTTAGGATAGAGCTGAAGAAAATAATCAAATAATCAATGCGTGAGATGCGGGCTAAACGGTTTAGCATTAGCGTTATTATTTTCATAATTTCATTATTGTTTCTCCTGGAAGCGCTCAGTCAGACCGAGTGCTGAGATGTCAGGAGGTCCGGTCTTGGGGAGGGGGCGGGGTCAGTGACGGTGGCTGCAGCGTAATCATCTGTCTCTTTTATTTAGGGACACGGAGAAGTTAAAAGGAGAGAGAAATAGAAGACAGAATTTCTTGTCCCACTTTATTCTTTTGTTTCATGATGATAAACTGATGTTAAAATCAGCTGAAAGAGGAACTGGGAGGAAGCTTTGGTTTATTTTAAGTTACAGGAGATCTTGTCTCCTATCTGCTCCTCCAGAGACAGCATGGACATGAGGGCTACATGGTGAGGGTCACACAGGACAGGTTGGTGCAGTCACACAGCCGAGCTGGAGGGGGACAGGTGTTGTCCTGCTTTATATTGCAAGCTTGTGTGTTATGTGCATTACAGCCAGCAATCCAAAAAGCAAAGTAAATTATTACAAAAGCAGTTCAGTGTAGTTAAATTAGTCATGATGTGTGTGTGTGTGTGTGTGTGTGTGTGTGTGCCTGCTCTGCCTTCTCGATCCCCAGTGAGTCGTGGAGGATGGCTGCTTATACTGAGCCAGGATGCTCTGGAGGGTAATGTTTTATCTTATATTGGACCTATCTTTGGTCTGGGAGGTGTAACTTATCATGATACAAGCCTTTTAAAACATGTTAAAGTGTTATAAGAGGAGATAAATGCATACATTTAAAGTTCATGTTTGGAGACCAACCTTCACAGTTTGGAGGCTCACGCTGGTGAGGAGACACCATTAGTTATAGTAACACCTGGGCTCCCAAGGCTTATTATGGGCCATTCCCATCTGTACCGGGTCGGCCCGGGCCGGGTAGCGTAGGTTGTTTACATATCTGGGTGGCCTGGTATTCTTCTCGAGGGGGTCTGCTTCAGGCCGACCAGGGCCAACACACCCACTGCTGACAGCAAATTCACACCTTCCATTAGAGCAAGCCTCTGATTGGTGGGTAGAATCAGCCCACATGGGCTTAAGGCAAGGATGTGTGGAATCAACCGGGACAGGCTGGGGCCGACTGGGGCTACCCGGCCCGGGCCGACCCGGTACAGATGGGAACAGGATGGATATTTTGGGACTCTTAAGGATTCCAATTGGATGATTGGAGGATTATTTAGGAGGATTGGAATGAACAAACTGATTTCAGTGGTGAAGGGTTAAATGAGTGAGTGGACTACCAAGGATGAACTTTGCTAACTTTAAAAATCAGCTGGTCTAAATAAGCATGAAGGTCAGAGAGGAGCTCTAGGATGGACATGGATAAAGGAGCTGTACTGTAGAGGTAAAGTAGGGCAGGGCCAATGTTAGCAGCTGTTATACGGTCCATTTGAAATGTTTGACTTTCATCTAGCTTGTTATATGACAGGTTAGAGGACAGTCTCATGTTAGAGTTTTGTCATGAGAACATTGAGATACCTCACATGCTGATGGCATCTAAACGAATAATTGTTTTGCTCAAAATAAAGAATAATTTTAATCACAATTAAAACCTACAATCGTAGAAAAACCTCGTCCAATCAATGTGCACGTCCTGTTCTCACTGATTGGATAGAAATCCCTCCATCAAACTGTGTGTGTGTGTGCGTGTGTGTGTGTGTGTGTGTGTGTGTGTGTGTGTGTGTGTGTGTGCGTGCGTGCGCACGAGTGAATTGTGAACTGGCGTTGAGATTTTGCACTACTTAGATGTAACCATCCTTACGCTGACAAAAATGTAACTACGTAACTTTTACTTTGAGTACATGTTATTTACGATACGTTTTACTTTTACTTGGGTAAAAATTTAGGCAAGTACTTTCACTTATACTTGAGAAAAAAATTATCCAAGTATTGGTACTTGTACTTAAGTAGGAAATTTTAGTACTCTTTCCACCTCTGACTAATCCTCCTAAAACTACTTTAATTAGAAAATACATATTTTCAGAAAAGGCACTTGAGCCTTTTCTCCCACAGCAATGGATTGTAGGTAACATGCTTCATCCAAGTCTGCATCGTTGTGGACTTGGGTGAAGAGTGGATCAAGGGTGCAAAAGGGGCGTGATTAACTTCTGCACTGGAGAATCGGGACACCCTACGCACTCGCACCCCTGGTCGGGATCGCGCAATTGAAGGGCACAAGTGTGGAGGTACGACCAGGGGTGCGAGTGCGTAGGGTGTCCCGATTCTCAAGTGCAGAAGTTGATGACGCTCCTTTTGCACCCTTGATCTACAATCTATCGCTGCGGGAGAAAAGGCTCAGATTCATTTTCTGAAAATATGTATTTTCTTATAAAAGTAGTTAATTTTAGGACGATTAGTTGATGCTCTTAAACTTTTAGACAAAACAGCAATGAATGTAAAAATATTTCAATATTTCTTTGATTGTTAATAAAGTTTTTTTTAAGTATCACAGCGACCAGCATCCCAGCATGAATTGCGATAGCAATGCTCCCAGTCTCAATTTGGCAATTATTTGCACACTTGTGTATAACGCACTCGAAGCCTTACTGCACACTTTCTTCAAGTGCACTTTGCTGAAGACTGCAGGGCGCAGGGCGAGTACTGGGATTGGGCCTCAGATCCAGAAACAAAGCTGAAAAAACCCATCAGAGGTGCTGTTATTTAGAGTGGCTCCCCCTGTTGGCAGCAGGAGAAGCTGAGCTTCGACCTTTTTAAACTCCAACATAATAATCATACTCATCAATAACAATCAGATGCTGTGATTGGGTGATCAGCTCTGATGTCATGGCTACCTTGGCGACAGCAGGCATCTGTTTGGAGACCAGGGTCTGGAACTGGGTGGTGTTCATGGTCGCTCCGTTATCTGCAGCTTTATGGAACTCCGTGACAAACATGTTGATGGCCAGCTCCAGCTCAGAGTACTGAGGGACAGAATCAGCAGACACCATCAGACTTTAGGCTCTTATGTTCAGATTGCTGTAATGATCTTAAAAATCCACAGGAGGGCGACAGACATCCAACAGAAGGAGAGACCAAAAATTAAAAAAAATGTACTGCTTTGTTCTGTTCTTGTCTCAGCAAGTTTGTCTTCAATCAGTTAAATACTTTATTATTTAAATGTCAGCATTGTTATTGTTTTTTATTATAACATTTTAACAGATCCATTGATCTTCTAAAGACATTTAATTTTAGCTAAGTTTAGGTCATTTGGTGCCTGTTGATGATGCCATGTCTGAGTGGTCAACAGATTGTGTTTTGTTTATATTTTCAGAGATTCTGTGTTTATTATTCTACATTTCTAAATTAAACATTTTAAATATTTTTTCAAGTGTTGTTTTTTATCACAAGACAGTATTTCAACTTATTTATCTTTTAAAACAAAGTTCACATTTGTTGTTTGTTTGTCATTACTGATTTCTAAGAACATAACCCAAACACGTGGGAACCGTGCACGTCTGATTGTGTTCTACTAGTCAAATCTGAGTTATGCACAAAACACACTCATGTCCAGTTTTAGTCCAGATCTGGTAAAAAAAAATGCACTTTTTATTTTAGTGCTGCTTTCGTTTGATTATTTGAAACCAGCCAGACGTTTTATTTTTCCTCTGCAGTGAACAAATTCCTGTTAAAAGTGGTTTGATTCCACCTAAACATCTTTAATCTGTAGAACAGCTACAGCAAACAGTTAAATCACACAGAGAATCTCAGGCGTTGTAACAAAACTGGAATCTCAGGAATTTATTTCATCATCTTCCCTCAGCATCGCCCATAGAAGAGTTTTATTTACTTTTATAATCTGAATCAGAAATGATCCTGAAACACAGATTGGATTTTATATAGTAATCCAACATTGCTAATCTAATCTGAACACAGAAACTCCATTGGCCACTCAACAATTTCCTGCTTATAGGTAACAGTCAACTCGCAGGCTGAGCTGCAGGTGAAACTTTACACAATAACACACTTCTGTTTTTTTTTTTTTTTTGCAGCTTGACCTTTGTGTGTGTATTCATCTATTGGTAACAAAGGTGTTCTGCAGCAGCTGGGATTTAGCTGGGATTTAGGCGTGTGGTGTTTGGGTTTGTTCTGATGCAGAAACAGCTGATTGAGATCAGACCCAGCTGCTCTCTGAGGGGCTAAAAAAGGGAGGCGGCTGCAGAAATCTGCCTGATCTTAAACAACAAGAAGTTCTCCTTCAGAGAAAAGAACCAACATGGAGGTTAAAACGTTTCTGTCAAATAAAATGTTCTAAATGTGGGATTATAATCCAGCTCATTTGGTCAGATTGTTTTCACAACAAGCAGGAAGCAATGTTCCAGGACAGAGTGGGAAGACAAATGAAAACCAAAGACTTTGGTCAGTGACGTTTGGTTTTGTCTGTTTGCTCGTAAACGACCCCTAAAGGACAGATCTGACACAACTGAGTTCTGCTAATCTTTGCTTCAGGTCTGATGCTCTTAAAACCTGCGTGATCCTTTCCGGGTGGAGGAAGAACGTTGGCATTGTTGACACAAAGCACACGATGAAGGACGGTAAACATGTCTGACAGATGGCTGACAGCCATCAGCGGCCATGCTCTCCCTTTATGTGTTTTCGAAATATGAACAAGTGTTCCCTAGGCAAACAACAAGTTTTCATCTCTTTGGGGGCTGGAGGAGTTTTGACTCGCAGCAGTTGATTACATCTCTCTGAGGTTCAAACCAACATCCAACAATTAGTCTGACCACATTGAGTCACAGCCAAGGGTGAAGCTGAAACATCATCCCTGCAGCTTCTGCTGTACTCTCCTGGAGTCAGAGCTACGCTAAATAAACAATAAAACAAACAAAAAATGAATAAGTTAATAAAATAACACCAAATAACAGCTAAAGGAACATTTTGCTGCTCTGAAGCATTTTGTTATGTTGCTGCAGTTTCTGTTTTTTTGCAAACACAAGACCAATGAGTTTTTTTCTTTAGAAATGAAGGAAGTGTACACGATCCAGGAGGCATTACAAAATAAAAGCATGCTGGTAAAGTGGGATGTGGGAAATAAATTTTAAACCAGTTGTTTTGTAATTTATTTTTTCCTGTTATGGTTATGATCGATTTAATGTGATTGAATAGAAATGAGCTTCTGAACTCACAGGTAAATGTTGGACAGAGTTGGTGTTCACACAGAAAAAGATTTTATTTTAGTGTGGAACAGGAACACCACCCAATTTATCTGTTAGGGATCAAACATTCTGGACTTTATTTTCTGCTGTAAAAAGCTGAAGTTAGTGCTTTTATGTTTTTCTACCAGCTGTTTGTTGACGATCCAGAATTCTAATCTGGTGTTTGCTCATCAGAATCCTGTTTGATCAAATTCTCATTTGAAACCTTTTCAACATCCCAGCTGCTGCTTTTGAACGCAGCTTGTTTGAACGGTTGCTGCTTGACTTTCAATTTCTGTTGGCTTCATTTGCATAAAGTGTTCAGGAACCAAATAGCTTCAGAAATCTCCTGCTTCAATGGGGTTTAATTCACAAAGCATTTTAAATGGTCAACCATCATTTTCGGACTTAGAAAGACAAACAAATTATTGTATTTTGTACAAAGTAATGTTATTTATGATTTGAGTTAATGTGACCAAATGCCTGAACATACAAACTTTAAAATAAAAAGTGAGGATTGACCTCACTGGTACAAAAACATTTTAACTTCACGACCAGCGGAAGAGGTGCGACCGGTCCAGCCAGAGTGCGACCTGAACCGCCGCTCCACCCGGAGGAGCGCCTCTGCGGTCAGACAGCCGATCGGTACCGGGTCGGTTAGAACAGTGGGGTGCTCTTACCTCGGTCGCCATATCTGCAGGTTTGATCCGAAAAATTAAACAAATCTTCAATAACCACAAAAACCGCGACGCACCGAGCGGAGAGAGACGGAGAGTTCAGCGCGCTTCCTGCTGAGAGAAACGGAATCCTCCCACTAACACGCACTGCGCGCGCGCACACGCACACACACTCGGGGTGGGGGAAGAGACTCAACCCATTTGTCTTTTTGAAATAAAATCAGTTAGTTATTTGTTTCTGAACGGATCAGTTTAGATATCCAGCAGTAGTGCCCCTAGAAAATATTTTGGGGTGGGACACCAAACTGGCCCTGGGACAGCTTTTGGCCTGTAGCTGTGAATTGCATTGCTACTTCATTGTTTGATTTCTAAATCGGATACATTTGATTTTGTTATGGCATGTCTTCACTATTGTATCTTGGTTCTTATACAGTACACCCTCAATATAACGAGGTTATAATGCAGCTGTGTTGCAGATTGTTTTCCATCAATAAATAACAGGAGACAATGATAATTGTCATTAACAAAAATCAGAAATCGGAATCAGAAAATGGAAAAGATAGGCGAACAAAAAAGATCCAATCAGCAAACAGAGTCCAGGACCAGCCACTTGAACAAGCTGCCAGTAACAGTTGAACAGTTTGTGTCTTAAGCGAGAAAATGTCCACAGCTGGTAGGAAAAACATAAGATTTGACCATCTGAAAAGACTTTGTTTGGTGAGTACACATCTAGGGTCTCTATGTACTGCGGTTGCAGCGAGCAGGGGCAGGATGGATGTGGAATTATGGATCTGAACCGAACACAGAGTGGTGTATAGGCCTATAACGGGGCAGCAGTAGCTCAGGTGGTAGAGCGGGTTGCCTCGTGATCGGAGGGTCAGGGGTTTGATTCCAGCTCCCGCCAGCGGTATCCTGCTGTTGTGTCCTTGGGCAAGACACTTCACCCAACTTGCCTGTGTTAGTGGTGGTCAGAGGGGCCGACGGCGCCAAATGACAGCCTCGCCTCTTTTAGACCTCCCCAGGGCGGCTGTGGCTTCAAGTAGCTTACCATCACTAGCAGTGTGTGATTGTGAGAGTGTGTGAAATCATCTTTGGGTGTCTAGAAAAGCGCTATATAAGTTCAATGCATTATTATTATATGGCTGTTTTATTGTTTTCGTGATGCTGCTATGGCCGTAAAATAATCAGTGTTCTGTGTTCTAGTGGTGTTTTTTGTGAAGAAAAACATTCAAGCAGCCCTGGAAAGCGCTCAGGCAGCTCACTTTGGGGAAAGCTAATAAATACACCTGAAAACAATTCTGACCTTTAGCAGAATTTTGCATGTTTATTAATATTATTGTGTGTGTGTGAAAATGTTAATGCCTGTCTGAGAAAAGTGTATGAATTGTGTAATGAGGGTTTCACGGCCTTCAATTATCTATAATAATTATAAAAAAATAAAGCAGGCTAATACTCGAATTTAGCCTTTGGCAGGTAATTTTTGGAACATAATCCCACGATAAATGAGGGACCATTTATATACATACACACATAAATGTTTACATACCTTGTGATTTTGTTAAATAAATAACTTTCAAACTTTAGTCAAAACATTTATTTGCTTTATCAGTTATGTCTTAAATAAGAAGCTGAATGTAGGCTTTGTGTGAACACAAATGCCTGGGAAGGGGGACAGCGGGGTGCCCAAGAATTTTCCAGGGGTGTCCATGCCCCCATTAGCCAGCCCTTGGACGCGCCACTGAGAGCTGGATCAGTTCTGTAAGGGTTGATTAGTTAATGGTTAACTCAAACTAGTTTTCTGAAGTCACAACAAAAATATTACAGTTCACTAAAACCATAATTTGATAAAACTTTAGAGCGCATTTATCCTTTCCTTATTCCAGTATTACCGGAGTTTTCTTCACGAGGGGCCTTTAGGCTTAACCAGAATCAACTCTGGTTAAACCAGAAGGGCCACAGCTAGCTAAAGCTATTTGCCTTGCAAATAATCACAAAATTCTATGTAAATAACTACGTGATGCTAAACTATCAGTAAAGGTTCCTAAAACAATTCTCACATTGAACCCTTTTAATCTTTTTTACACAAAAGTTTTGTTTTTTGACATTAGCAATCTGCTCATATTGACTGTTAGTTGATTCCCAGGGCATCTTCCAGAGAGAAAATAGCTCATTTATATAGCACTTTTTACAGAGTTCTTCTGTTGCTCCAGTTAGAAGCTTCACTGCAGAGTTCTGGACCAACTGAGGGTGATCATTGGCTTATTTATTAAAACATGTGAAAAGTGTGTTACCAGTTTATAGTTAGCACAGTTAATCGTTTCTAATAAAAAGAAACCGTCTTTTGGCATCTGTACACAAACACCTTTACCATACCAAGTTGCTCCTTTAGGACAATAAAGTTTTACTTCACTTACAGGAAGTTCTGCCTGTTTTAGCACTTCATTTGTTTTATAATTACAACAAAGTTCTTAAAATGTTACTTCCATAATCATTCAGATCTGGAGAACACCCAAAACAAATGTCAGTCTTTTCCCATCTCACCAGATGCATGACATGGTGTTTCAGAGGGTGTGGGTCCAGCTTCACACCTGGACAGCACCAGCTGTTGCTGCACAAACAATGGCAGGTGGAGTTCCCACCCAGACTGTAAAAACAAACACTTCTGGCGTTTTTCGGCCAGGACATTTTACATAATGGACATAAGACTTTTATGTTTCCCAATCAGAACTTAAAAAGTCTAGGCCTGTGAAAAGTCGTAACAACAATGGTGGAATGACTTACCGAGCTACCAACAGCAGCCTCCCTGTCTGTGTTCATGACGCTCAGCACTTCAGAGAGCATCTCCATCCTCCGACTCCCCTCACCTCCCCCATCTCACTCTCCTTGTGCACTTCCCTCTATGCTTGTACTCTATACAGTTACCCCTGACTGACATCTGTTTATTGTTAGCCTCAAAGGTAAATACCCTGTTATGTTCTCATTTCCATGGCAACAACAATAGTGAAAATGTTCTATTGGCTGTTTATTTTTTTTATTTCATCCAAAGAATCTAAACTTTGTTTCCCAAGCCACAGAACCGCTAGAGACCACAGCAGCTCAACAGCAAACATACCTCAGGCTTACTTTAATTTGAAAGGGAATTTGTGCTTTAACAGAATTTCAACTAGTGAGCCAAGACTTTTCATAGCCTCTTTTGTTGTTCAGTAACAGAGACAGTAACAGTTATCTGCAGTCCGTAAACAGGATTATTTAACATGTCAAGATAAAACAATACAACTTTACTTTTGCATCTTTCACAACCTCAGAGTTAGCAGCAGCTTTCTGAAGCATGAAGCCAAAGATGAGCTACCTCTAAATGATCTTATGATCTTATGTGACCTCTTGACTTCCTGTTTGTTCAGCTAGTCAGAACGAGGCTGATTCTCTACGATGAAACAAGCGTGTACTAGTTTCACCAGCAGACTGACGACGTTCAAGTGAGTTTGGTCTGATTCAGAGTCGTGATCTGCATGCTGACCTCCTCAAACAGCAGAACACGTTTCAGCCCTCCAGAGTCCGAGTTTGTTTTTCCAGATGTTCCACATGTTCAGATGCAGAATCTCATTCACTAGGAATTCTGAGCTGTACCTTTGGTTGAGCTGAAAACTAAAGCTCCAAATTCAACCTATAATTAATTATGGGGAATAAAAATAAACAAAGCTTTAGCGATAAGCATTATTTACAATGACCTCAGCCTCTTTTGCTCTTCCGTAACAAAGATCTGAGTGTTTGAAGACATTCTGATCATCTTTACAATTGTATTCTAAAAAAGTAACAAAAAAAGGCAGCTTTTATTTTGAAAGATTGCTCAGCCTAGCTGATGACAGCTGACTAAAATAAACCAGTGATTGGGTGGGGGTGAAACAACAGGATGAATCTGGATCTTCTGGAGCTGACTGAACACCATCTGATCCAAAATGAACTCAAAGTTCTGACAAAAAGCAGAAAGAGTGGTCTGAGGTTTTATTTTTACAGAATTAGTTATTTTGTTTTAGATGGTTGAATTCCATTAGGTCAATCAGACCTGTGCTGGTTCAGCGTTTGGGAGAAGGTTCTGGAAGGTTGTGGAGGTCTGAAGGATGATCCGGTGTGTGAACGCAGACGGAGACGAGCGTTTCATCCTGGATGTGGAAGTCTTCTGATGTAAAGGTGGAGAGGTAGGTGTTGCTGTCATTGGGCTCGAGTTGCTCCTGGAACGTCACGTCTGCCTCACTAACAGAACCAAGAGCAGGACATATTGTTTGAAGCCTCCAGGAGAGGAGGTCCAATCTAAAGTCCAAACATCAGAATCACCATAAGAAGGAGGAGTTCTACCTGAGTTCAGAGTCTGTGCTGCTGTCTGTCTGTCCTCCATCGTTCCCATCAGTTCTGACTCCCCTGGCAGAGTGATCCACTGGTCTTCTGTGTGTTGGTGTAGAGATCCTCCTCCTCATCAGGATCCTGGAGCAGCTGTCAGTCATGTCAGGCGACTTTGGAGCTGCAGACCAAAGATTCAGCTGCTCGTCGTCACTGGAGTCTCTGAGAGGACCAGGAATCACATCAGCACAAGCGGCCCGAACCCGCTGCCCTTTCTCATTCAATCTGTTGCTTTGTATTTGTTCTTGAGGCGACTGCTGGAGTACCACAGCAGCATCGCCCTGCCTACAGGTTCCACAGCTTTCTGATCTGAGACCTGTGGTTGAAATGGCACTCACAGTTCCTCCTCACAGTCTTCCTCGAAGGTCAGAGGTCGTATGCAGATGACACACTTATTGCCCAAATTGTGGAAACACGGCCGACAGTACACACCTGCAAAAACAAGGCAAACCTCATAAGAATGTTTGTAAAAACATCAACAGGGTCAAACAGAAACTTCTGGCTGATTAAGTTAAGATTATGATGGAAGAAGTGAAGAGATTAATGGGAGTGATGAGAACTGAATGTTTTATTAGGATCATTTCTCAGTGAAAACCTCTCTCTTTATCCACAATCACATGGGAAGCAAAACCACACATGTTCATTTAGAACACCTTTGTAGGTGGGAACAAGTCCAGGTGTAGCTCTGGACTTCACACTCAGATGACCCAACTGGACTCCAGTACAGTCCTGACGCTGGCCACTTGGGAGCCATAAGTGCAATTTCCTGCGGCCCGTCCCATTCCTGCATCCCATTGGACGGGGGGAGGGGGTGCTGGTTCTCAAGCAGGATGGTGGGGGGGTGGGGGGGGTCAGTGCAACCCCCCCCCCCACCCCCCCACCTTCCCGGTCATTAGGGAGTGCCGACATAAACACCAGAAACACTTAATCAAGGAAATTTCTGTTTGTCGACAGTAAAAAACATTTTAATACATCAAATGTAGAATATCGGAAAACCTTTTTAATAGAAATATGAACGTATGTTTTAGCTGCAGATTCTCTAAAGTCACATGTGAAATCTGGAGCTGTGATCTCCTCGGTTATCTCTGAAACCAGCTGAGTCAACAAAGCTGCAGGAGACGCCCTCGGGACGGACACGCACGCACGCACGCACGCACGCACGCACGCACACACACACACACACACACACACACACCCCTATCATGAAATGCCTACCTGAACACTTTGGGACATCACAGGTAATTGTGTCCTCATCCTTTGACCTGAGGACGTCTCCACAGGTCAGACAGGTGACGGGGGACAATAGGACCTGCAGGTGAGGCAGGAGAACTCTTCCTCCAGGTAACCTGATCAATAAAAACAGGAAAACTCTCGGATTTCATTTAGATCCTGTGATTCATGGTAACTTCTGATGAACAAGTTTGAGAAAATGTAAAAGTGGGTGACAGAGGTCCAGGAAGAGGTTGTCCTGTAACTGGTGGGCGTCTAGCACCAGCAGACCCTCAAACATAAACAGCAAACATAATTTTTGAAATATTTGTAGGTCGAACAATAAAAATAAAATTTTGGATCAAAAGTCAAAGTGAAATAAAAAGCAGCGTTCCCTAAATGATGCATGCAGGTCAGATAAACAGAAATCTTATCAGTTTTAATTTGTTTTGAGAATTTACGTTAAATGTTTAGTATACGTTTCCATGGAGACGGCTCTACCAGCATCTACAGGCAAACCAGTTACATCAAATGTGATTGACTATTTCTGATTCATGGCTCTGATGTTATTTATTAGTCCATTGAGTTTCATCAGACGAGACTTTATTAGACTTTAGTCAGTCAGATGAACCACTGTAATGTTGTTTGTTTTGAGTCCATGGGTCGTTCTGGTTCTCAGCTGGAAGTGTTTAAAGCTCTCTTCTGATTGGTCAATAAATTACACTCTTTTCCCTTTTTAGTTCCTAATTTATTCTGGGAGGTGAATGCATCTACCCCATCAGAGGCATTTGCAGGAGGTGAATGCATCTACCTCGTCAGCAGCGTCTGAAGGCATCCTGCTGCTCCTGCTTCCTCCCGGTCAGCCTGGTTTCTGAGAGCAGACATCCTCAGGACTCGGCCCACTGCCCTCCGCTGATTCAGGATCTGCTGGTGGAGGAAGCGGATCCTCTCCTGTTGGACACAATAAAATAATGAAGCACCTGGAGAGTTTTTGGTTTCGTTTTCCTCCAAACATATTCAGGTTTTCATCGTCTCATCTTACAGCCTGAACTGCCTCAGAGCAGCAACACGACAACACCACACCTGTTACGAGTGTCAGTGAAATCAAACCCGACGGCCTCACAGAACAAGGAGGAACTTGTGGATGTGAGAATAAATGCAGAGGTAGACAAAGACAAAGGGCTGATGATGATGATTTTTCCTCCACAACAGATTCGGTTTCCTTCACAGGAAGTCTCCAAAAATACAATTCAGCACAAATCAAAACAGAGGAAAGCATGAAAAAATAAAATAAAAATGTGTAAATCATCAAATACAAATTATTGAAATGAAATCAAAACACATTCTGTGAGATGCAGGTTTCAGAAACATTTTTTATTGATTAGAAAACTGGAGCTCAGGGATCATAAACGCTGTAAATTTTAAATAAAAAAACAAACTGGGTAAAAAAAACTATGAGCAAATGTTTTTATTGACTTTTATCATGATCTGCATTCAGTGGCGGCTGGTGAAAAATATTTTTGGTGGGGCTGTGCTATTTTTTATTTTTAAACAAACTTGTGCTTTCTGAGCCTTGTGCACAACTTCACTATTTCCTGAATTAAGCACAGCTCTTTTATTTCCTGTCTTACATCATTGGACAAACTGATTAATCCAGGTGTGTCTGACTATTGGCACGCTGCCTTGCGGACCAAGGTTGAAAAATACTGCATTAAAATGCACATAAAATAACATGACCATAAATGGTAAATAGGCAATGCAAGAGGCAAGTAACAAAAACATTTTGTTTAATGTCAACATTTGAGTGAACACCAAAAATTATGAGCAGGTCACTGTTACAGTAATGGTAGTAAACACTACTTAGACAAAACGCCAGAAATTTACACTGTTAAATATTTCTGGAGTGTTGTGCCAAGGTCAACTTTATACAAAGATCAAGTGGATGCATTTGTGTGTGTGTGTGTGTGTGTGTGTGTGTGTGTGTGTGTGTGTGTGTGTGTGTGTGTGTGTGTGTGTGTGTGTGTGTGTGTGTGTGTGTGTGTGTGTGTGTGTGTGTGTGTGTGTGTGTGTGATACCTCATTTGTACAGAAATTTTTCCCTTCTGTCCTTCTGAGTGGCAAAGCTCTCGATTAGCTTTTTATTGAAGTCAGGAATGTTTGTGACAAGCTTTTTTTCCATGGAGAGCATGGCAAGAGCATTCAGCCGATTCTGTGTCATGGTGTTCCTCAAGGAAAGTCTTAATCCTCTTTAAAGTAGATAAATAAAAAAACAACAGATAAGTACATAGGAAACACTTTCATAGGAAATAATGTCATCAGTATCCTCTTACAAATGTCATATTTCCCAGTTTTTGGGACAATAAAACATTTCTGATTCTCAATCAGATGTTTTTACATTTGAGGTAACGCTGATTGGATACATTCCCATTCCTACCCTTTGATTTTCTTGTCAGCAATTGGACGACTGGTCCCGTCCTGTTTGGGCGATTCAAAAACAGCCTACAGCCTCCACCGCTCGGCAGAGACCGGCAGAGACCAATATATGTATATATATATATATATATATATATATATATATATATATATATATATATATATATGATTTATTTTTGTTACAAAACACACAATTAACTTAGAATATGTGATTATTGTTAATTTTATTTATTTATTTTTTTAAATAAAAATTAAAAACACGGGAAAACTGGGAGGGCGGCACCCTATCGCCCTCTACTGGCCAGCCGCCACTGTCTGCATTCCTGCTTCACCCTCGGACCCTAATCAGCCCTCACGCTCATGTTCCTTGTCCACCTGGTTTTCATTCCTCCCTTGTTGGCTGTTACAACCCCAACATGTGCTGTTAAAATGTGAAGAAGGGGGTAACATAAGAAACATGACAGTGGATTAAAAATGGGTTTAACTGCCATAAAAGGTTTTTACACCAGCGAGCAAACAGATGGAGAGCATTATTAAAATAATGCAAAACGAAAATTTCTCAAAAAGGTTAACGGTTAAAAGATAACTTAACAATTAAAACACCTGGTTAAAATTTGTTAAAAGTTTTACCAAAACACAACGAAGTTGATAAAAGTCTAAAATCCAAAACAGAGTCAACCTTAAAACAGAGCCAACCTAGTTGATATCACCCAAAGATCCCTTTGGATCACTCAGATGTAGCGTCATGAATGGCCTCTAATTTGTGAACCAAAGGTCACACTTTCCCAGCTGGGTCAAGCTGGGTCGAGCTGTAACTTTGTCCTACAGATTAACCCAGGAGCCACGATGTCTGCTAGACACCATCTTTATCTGCTGCTGTTCCGTCCCAAGATGAAGGACACTTCAAGATTTTAAAATAATAATTTTTTAATAATAATTTTAATAAACTCTTTGACTTTATTACTGTTTATTACAATCATCATAAAGAATCATCTTGGTTCAGTATAAAATGTGTTTAATTACTGCAATGACTTATTTTGCTTTGGCTGCAAAACAACGTTTTCCACACAGAATGCTTCTCTCGCTGAAAGAAACCTTCTGAGATTCATTCACGCATCCAAACCTCGCATTCCACCTTAGTTTTCCATCCAGACACAGGTTTGTTTAATAACAATTTTTAATATCAAGCTGTTACAAATTGTCAGTTACAAATTGTCATTTCAAATTGTCATTTTTAAGTGTTAGTAATAAATTCTTAACTTTTAAAAACCTGACTCTTCTTTGAAATGAAACACAGAATGGTGTATATTTTGGTTATTGAATAAGCAAAGATTCCTTAACTTCTGATTCAATAAATAAACTTTTGCTATTAAATTTAATTATCTTAAATTAAACATTAATCTTTGGATTAAGATATAGACCAAGACAGTTATTGTATGAACTTCTATCGATTGCATTACATCCTAGATATTTGTGCATAATATAAGTTCATATGCTAATGTCCAATCTTTTCTCAGGATCTAACCAAACTGAAGCAAACAGTGTTAAATCCTAGTATGTAGATTAACCACGCTACACAGAGTTAAAACTTTAGAAGTTAAAACTCATCAAAAACGAAGGGTTTGGAAAGAATGAAGCCTGGAGGACAGCAGAACCCCTGCACTGCTGCCTCCCAGACTGCTGAAGGCACAGCCTTTTTATCCCAGGTGTGGGAGCCTCCATCAGACTTGGATCACAGCCTCCATCAGACTCGGGTCAGAGCCTCCATGAGACTCGTGTCAGAACCTCCATCTGGGCGGGGCCTTGGGGGTCGGGTCCTGACATGTATGCTGCCGGGAAGAAGGCGGGAACATGCGGCAGTGCCTGGTCTGGGCTCAGGGGCCTCAGGTAGACATTGCCTCCCCTACTGTCCCATCACAGGGGAGGGGGATGTCCAGGAGGGGGAGGACCCAACCTTGCCTGGATGTCCTATGTCTTATATGTTCTGGAAGTTGTGCAAATGCAGGGATAGTTCAAATTCACCTTAAACACTTCCACCAACGACATTCCACTCAAACACACACAGGGCCTTGGGAGTGAGCACATTCAACAGCATTTGGCAGAGGGATTTTTCAGTCTCATCCCAAGTGCCGGTGCCCACTTCCAATTTTAAACTGCACTTAGACACTGAGGGCTGTGGGTGCAAGTGGGGTGGTGTGGTGGCATCAGCTGGCATAGGCCAGACGATGCCCGACTGCCCGCTCACCACAGCCATGGAATACACCTCATCAACACGCACCAACACTGTATTTGAGCAGGCGGAGGGAGACTAGGGGTCTTAGCACACCTCTGTTGTCGCTTGGCTTCCCGGGGCTGGAGGCTAGAAAGGAGATCTGGCCATCTGGTTGGGGTCTGGGGTGGTGGGTTGCTTTGCTCAGCGTTGGGTGGGGGAGCCTGCTCATCAGCACCCCAGCAGAAAGGGTCGAACTCTGGTAACTGGAAATGGTTGTACCCCATGTGCAGCAGTACCGGGACCAGAGTGAATAGGGTGTGTATGGGGAGCATGAGTGGGTGTCCGGCATGCATTTTTGTAACTTTGGTTGTATGTGTATGTGCGAGCATGCGGGAGGGAGTGTGTGACTGTGTCTGTGTATGACTGTATATGTCAGGTGGGGCCTTTGACTCCTCCCTTCTCCTGGGACTTCTTTTGATGCTATACATCTTCGTCTCCCCTCCCCCTGCCACACCTGGTGTGGAGTGTGGTGCCTTGGTCCGCCTGAGTATTCGTGGCTCCCGGGTCAGGGGGTTTAAGATTTTTGGCATCTGCCTGACCAATCCCGGTGGCTGCCTGGTGGGATCTGGGTCCCTGGGCTCTGCTGGGTCCCCGGCGGGGGTGGTCCCCCTGGGTCACGGGTCCCTGGGTCCCGGGCTCGGCCGGCTGCG
Organism: Nothobranchius furzeri; assembly: GCF_043380555.1. Classification (NCBI taxonomy): domain Eukaryota; kingdom Metazoa; phylum Chordata; class Actinopteri; order Cyprinodontiformes; family Nothobranchiidae; genus Nothobranchius; species Nothobranchius furzeri. The sequence continues at coordinate 59,881,249 of NC_091745.1, read as the reverse complement.
GGTTGGGAGTCTGCAGGCGGACCTGTGGGCTTGCCGCTGATATCTCCCGGGACTCTGCCGGCTGCTGGTTGTGGCCCCCCGGGGGGATCCTCTGCGCCTCTCAAGGGGGGCAGGGGCTTTTCTGGTTGCAGCCTCCATGGGTCTCTGTGCTCTGGGGCAGCTCCTGGATCTCTGGGACTTGGAGCTCCCTCCATCTCCTACACATCTTTGGGGGGTGGATCTGTGGCCCCTCACACTCTCTATTGGATGCTCTTATAGAGAAATCTTACATATACAAGCACGTGTACACACACAGGTGCTCACATGGTGCTCTCATAAGTAGGGTTGTCACGGTAACCGGTGTAGCGGTAAACCCCAGTAAAAAAGTTGACAATAATAATAACCGTCTTGTTTAAAAAAAAACGATATTACCTCGGTGGGTTTACCGTGGCTGCGGTGTAGGCGCAGTGACCCTTACCAGCCACCGTATCATTTGCTGAAGTTGCCGGCGGCACATGCGCGCTTTGTTGTTTACAACCAAAACTTTCTTGAAGCTAAAGCTGAAATAATGGCCAAAGGAGGAGACGGCAGCGCTCAGGACATTTTTTATCCCTCAAAGAAGACAAAGTTGGAAGTACGGGCA